>NW_004955406.1:35333668-35380678 GCF_000276665.1 Chinchilla lanigera | reverse complement strand
TATATATATGTACCTTTATCTTGGCCCACTTCATTGATTAAAATATTGAATAAGACAGCTGAATTTATGTCATAAGAAACTTAGCTGAGAGTCATTCAGAGCTCGGTACTGTGAAGAGCAGTTATTAAAAACTGCCTGTGGTATCTTTTTTAACCTCTTCCCGTATTCACTCATCATATTTGCAAGATGAATATAATGCATCTTAGAAATCAAGATATATTCTGAGAACTAAACTCAAGGTGCATTTTCACATACCTGAAAGTTAAGCTTGAAGCTGAGAGAGTTACAGTTTGTCTCAATTCTAGACTGTAGTAAATGGGCAAGTAAAAAGGTGACACATGAAAGGAAAAATACGTTTGAGAGAAAGAATTTTCTCCCACAGCCATGCCCTACTCCATACACACACATGTATGCATGCATACAGGCACACATATACTCATGCTTGCACACAGAGAATTCTATTATTCTTACTTGTGGTGTGGACACTGTGCCAATGAGTTAGTTGAGCTAGGAAATATGAAGTAACTGAGAGCAGGAGATACTGTATGGTCAGCAATATGATCTGAACCTGCTCTGATTCAAGAATATTAGAAACACATTACATTGCCAAGTAACCTAAGAGTAGAGAAACTCCCTAGGACAATGCCAAATCTGTTTCCCTAGGTAAAGCCCCAGATGCTAGAACAGGCACCCTGAAGTTATGATTTCTAAATGGGCACGAGACATTTCATAATTAAGATCCAGAACATCTACAGAACTCTTAACCACCCAAAGATGAAGACATTGAAGAGATCCTGTATGTTCAAATGTGTGAATCTTTCTTGAGATACTTACTTGTTGTACAGCGAAGTTTTATTTGTGCATGGTGTAAAGCAGGGAGGGGTAGGTGAAGTATATAAAGAAAAGCTGCCAAGCAAAAAGTGAGGCTTACATTTCCTTTCTTCTTATCAATGTAGAGGAGCTTTCAGGCTTCGAACTCTGATTAGAGGAAAGGCCGGGTCTTCAAAGAAAGGACCTGTACTATTTAGAGTGCACTGGTGACAATTCTCCAGTACTTCACTAAAGTAACTGTGGCCATTTGTGCAGACAATTTGTCACTGGAGAAAAGAGAACGACAAAGTACTTTAAGGACTGCTGACTTAGGACTTGAGTTGACACAAATGAATAATATCATAGCCTTGTGGTGTGGAAGAAACATCATGGCCTTGTGTTAGAGCGGGGGCAACTAGGAGTTTGGGAATAAGTATAGGTGCCGGCATTGGTTCAGTTTACAGTGGATCCACTGTGCCCGTGGACAGTCATGTCCTTGATATTGAATATAAAATTAGGGTAGCAACACCTCACACCTAGAGAATATTTCATGCTGGCTCTTAGCTTATGGACTAGGAGATAATATGAGAAAAAACAAATAGAAGTCTGTCAGATGGCTTTATGGCCTCTACTCAAGATAGAAGATCCAAAATAATATTTCATTCTAGGAAATGCCCACAACTAATGTCACTATTTAAGGACTTATCAATGCTTGAGAAGTAGTCCCTATGATATCTTCATAACTCACCAACCTGCAAAAATCTGCCGGATCTGTGAGCAGGACGGTGGGCTACAATAATGGGAGCAAATTTATGCCTCATTTAAATCTGTGCCATCTATGATATTTTTGCTTCAGCAGATTGACAAGCTTCATGCACATAGCATATGTGATTCTTGGTTGAAAATGCATTATTTTCCATCCCTTCTGTTTCCATTCTCCTGAGATAAAAAAGTATCATTTGTCTGGACGTAGGGCTGTGCTAATTTTTATACCCCATTTTCATAGTATGAAGAGTGTCTGCCATCTTAATACCCTTCAAATATTCACAGTGGGCCACCATATCAATAGTGTCAAGCTAATTTTTACAGGTGCCTATGAAAGAGAAAATACATGGAACAATTTATATTATGACTGATATTCAGAGAGTGGAAGATAAATCTGCAAAATGTGAGGCAGAGACTTCTGTATCACTGAACTCCTTAGAGGACCTTAGAGGTTCATCATTTTATAACATGCTGAAATAGGTTTCCAAAACAAAAGACTATCACTGCAGGTAGTACCACCCTCTCCTACTAAGAAATGAATATATTCCATACTTGAGAGTACTATTCAATTCAGGTATCTCTGAGTAACATAAAAGGTTTAGAGTATGGCTTTGGGAGGTAGAGTTTTATGTCAGAGTCAATCTTCAGGATAAGTAACCCTGCTGTTAAACCCAGCAGACCTGGTAGACATTATTTTAGAGAAAAGTCTGCTACTAAAAGGTACTGTATAGGAATTTATGGCAAGCCCTAATTGAAAAATTACAATGTAAATGACTACAGTCTGCCACATTTGAGAGCAAATGTATGCCACTATTTGATAGATGGCTTTAGGCACATATCTGATCATGGAGCATCAAACGACCTTGTAACACTTGTTGCTCACCATGATCTGTGTTTTGACAGAACCATAAATTCCTGCATTCTGGCAAGGATCAAAGTAATGGATCATAAAATAGTAGTGGTACATTTGATATTGGAAGTGTTACAAATCCAAACAGAAGGCTCAATTGCTTAACAGTCACCAGTACCCCTCACCAACCACCTTGATGCTAGCATATGGTTCACTGGGTGGCTAGCTGTGTTGACAGTGAGGAAGGCTTCGTGCTGGACTAAAAGTATGGGCTCCCACTCACCAAGAGTGATCCAGCTGCTACTCTACATTCACCCTGGTGACAATAGAACCAATACTGAAGCATAATACATCATTATTCATGAAAGAAATCATCAGTTACTAGGGAGTAGGCTGACTTGCACTTTCTCCAAACTGGATGGGACAGTATTTTCTCTTGACTGGAATTAATACATATTCTGGTTATGATTTGCATGTCTTGCCCACAAGACCTCCACTAGTATTGCTATCTCAGGATTTATAGACACTTTGATCTGTCATTCTAACATCCCTTTTGACATTACATTATACAAAAGAAGGTCTATGTCAGGAAATCCACTGGTCTTATAACACATTGTACTACCTAGAAGCTGTAAGCTTGATGGAAAGCTGGAGTAGCAAACTGGACATACAACAGAGACCTGAGACAAGTAATTGGCTTCTCTAATTTCTGCAGTTATGTTATTCAGTATTCCAAGTTCAGCTGCAGATTTCAAAACTCTAGAGGGCCACAAGACCTTCTGTGTTAGGTTTTCTAGTGAAACAGATTCAATATAAAATATATGTATATATGATTTTACAAGGGAATTATAGGCTTACAGGATCAGAACTGATCAATCCAAGTGGCCATCTACCAAAGCACACAGAGGAATTTAAAATGGCCTCCTGTGCCCGGGAGAGTTAGAGGATCCAGTAGCAATTGATGTTTGAAGGTCTGACATCTCACTGCAGAGTCATTGGTGCAAGTCTGTGACAGAAAGCCAAGAATCTGTATTGGAAGGCTGAAGAGTCTATGCTGGAAGCTGGAAAGAAGTTCAGATGAATGTCTGAGGGCAATGCTGAAGATGAGAGCTCCTGTAAAGAAAAAGGAAGACTTCCTTCCTCTTTCTCTTTTAATTCCATCCAGGATACAAAGCTACAGATTGGTGCCACCCACATTCGTGATGGGTCTGTTTGTGGCCTAAATTTCAATTATTTACAAGCTCACCCAGAACTTTACTAATTCATTGGGCAGTTCTCACTCAAGTCAAGTTGACATATCACAATTAGCAATCACACCCTCATAATGTATTATTCATGTCTTTATTTCTCAAGTTACTTTCTCTATGTAAAACTCTGGTGAACAACTGAAGGAAAGCGATACAAATCACTATCCTATTTTATCCCATTCAATTTGCAGTTCCAACAGGTTTATCTCCCCACCACCTATCAAATAAAAGAAGAGACAGGGTAACATAAAGAATCATTTTTCTCAAGTTACTGAACACAGACTCTTGTTCATATTTAGCTGCAATTTGTTGAATTGAATAAGAATAGAACTGGCTTTATTTCCTCTTTTAAATCTCTCTTCAAAGCATTTTAGAAATTTTATGTATATGTAGCAATAAAATGTAACAATTTATCCACTGGTAATGGTATTTGTGCTTTCTTTACATTTTAGGCAAATAATTTACTGTATAGTAACATATTTGAATAAAATATAGTCCAGATTTCTAAGCCAGAACCAGAGATATTACCCTGAAATACACTAACTGAGTATTCTAAGTCTTTTGTACCCTTGGGAAAAATGCTAAGTTGAATCACAGGATCTTTAGCTCTGTATAAACTGTATGTTTGCCTTTAAGTACCAGATCTCAATTGAAAGCTTCCAGAACTGTGGTCTTGAGATATCATTTTGCATTGACCAATGGTAGTGCTACTTTAATTACCTATTAATTGCATTCTGTAGTATACTTTTGATTGTAAACATCAAAAACATAATTTGTTGGAGTATATTTCACCAGTAGGTCTTATATTCAGGCAAAATTCATAATTAATATAACATACTATTATTTTTACATTTTCACAACTTCTTTAGGAGATTTATCAAGCTAAATAAATATAGGGTTGAGATAACACTGGACTAAGCCATGAAACATCTTTGTTGGTCTTTATATATTCCCAGGGATAACTACAGTGTGAAATTTGAACCTCTGAGCATGACAATATTGAATATAGCAAAAGAGGAAGTAGGGAGTCAATAGAGAAGAACATATTCTCCTCTTTTGAGGAAAAGTTCCATGCCATAATAATGGTAGAATTTCATGTAAATATAGTGTCATTGACAAAATTAACTATATAAGTTCTGCTTCTGCTTGTTCTAAAATAACATTAGTCTGAATTATGTGTCATTATTGTTTTTTGTAGATGAAAACTGTCAAATATCAATAAATTAATGAGATTAAATGAAATAAAAGTTGTAAATATTTTTCTAGCATGAAAGATTTATAACATGTACTAATAGTATTACAAAATCTCAAAGTAGGAAATGCTTTTAAAACACGTCTATTTTAATAGCACTTTGATGCACAAATTCCATTTTCAATCATCTTCCTTTTTCTCTAGAGGAGCTCTCGTCTTACCATTATGATCTGAAGGGATCCTAAGTGTCATCATTCTATCACTGATAGAATATTCTGAGTGACAGGAAATTCTCTACCTTCTGAGGATATTCCAAATAGTCAGGTAAATTATTGTTAAAAAATAAAAGGTACTCCTAAAAAGAATGAAGTTTGTTCCAGTGTACTTCACTTTTGCTGATGCTGGTTCTCTCTTCGATGGTCATTGAATAACTCCACTCTCTCTAGAGACAGACTCAGTGAAGTCATTTGACAGAACTGCTAATGTCATGGGTGGGCATAGTCAATCATGGTGGTTCTTCCAGGCATTCTTGTCTGTCTTGAATTGGAGTGTTGCTACCACTCTGGTTGGAAATTTGTGAGTGTGCTTTTTTAAATATGCCATCATTGCCCGATGTAGATATTTTGCCTTTGTCCTTGGAGCCTATCAATGAATTAGAGAATTTTATTGGTTTGCCCTGTAGGCAGTAGTATTGATTTCAAGTTTTGTTTTTAGGTCAGTATCCACCAATATCTCCTATCTGCAAAGAATTTGCTTCAAAGCCACACCTTGAACTTCTCTCACAAATTCTGTATTACATCATTGAGGAAAATACTGAACACAACAAAAATAAGGCCAGACTTATGAAACATAGTATTTGAAATTTTACTATGTCACATTAAATATGATATAATGATATAATTATTAAAAATGATATAATGATATATCATGATATAATCATGATATATAATGATATATCATGATATAATGATATATCCCAATGATATAATTATTTAAAACTGAGATGCAGTTGGATGTTCTAATTTCAGTAGAGACCATACATTTGGTTGTAGCAGTTCTATATTAGTTAACGACATAGGGTACTAATATGTTAAAGCAAACTATTATAATCAAACTCAGTGTTACTTAAGCCATTGCATGGGTGGGAGATAGAACAGTTTTAAAAAAAATTCCACATCACAATTTTTATATTTTGTAAAAACTAAAATTAAAATTTCAAGAAAAAAATCAATAAAAACAATTTGTGGCAGTGCATCCACCATAAACATAGAAATATTGAGTGTAAAATTATGTATAGATATATATTTCAAGGAGCATTTTGAAACTAGTACCAGCTAAATGACTTTTGCCCATGAGTCATTATATTTTAGAATCTTTTTATAATTAATTAATTTTATTGGTACATTTTTGATACACATAATGATAACATTCATCATAGTGAATTTGTACCTGTACATGATTTATCATGATTCTTCTTTTTTCCCATTCCCCTCTTCTTCCTTCAATCTGTCTTCTGCTTCTTATTTACAAAAGCTTTGTTTTCACTTTTTCCTGATTTTCTGTTTTTCTTCTTTTCTATTATCCATTTTGGTCTTTATTCACACTTTCCATTTCTCAAACTAGAAAAAAATCTGACATTTACACAATGTCTGATTTATCTCACTTAAGAGTATTGTTTTAAACTGCATCTATTTTTTTTTTTTTCCGGTACTAGAAATCGAACTCACGACTTTGTGCTTGCCAGGCAGGCGCTGTGCTACCGAGCTAAATTCCCAGACCCCCTGCATCTATTTATTCAGAAATGTCTCAAGTTTATCCTTTTGGTGGCTGAGTAGTACCCCATTTTATATACATATATACATAAAACCCTGCACCTTCTTTATTCATTCGTTGGTTGATGGGCATTTAGCTATTACAAAATGTGCTCCTATCAGCATGCGCGTGCATGTATCACTTTGGTATGAAGCTTTTAATTCTTTCAGGAAGATACCAAGAAGGAGCATAGCTGGATCAAATGGAATCTCTAGTTTTCATTTCTTGGGGTATCTCCACACTGATTTCCACAGTAGTTGTACCAGTCTGGACTCTAAAATAAGGAACAAGAAAATGATGTCCACTATCACCAGTCCTGTTCAATATAGCTCTGGAAACATTAGCTAAGGTGATTAGACAAGAGAAAGAAATAAAAGGAATAAAGATAAGCAAAGAGGGAGTTAAATTATTATTATTATTTGAAGATGAAATGATACTCTACAAAGAAGACCCCAAAAGCTCCACCAAAATATTTCTAGATTTAATAATCAAATTCAGTCACATAGCTGGATACTAAGTCAACACTCAAAAATCAGTTGTCTTCCTGTACACATGCAACACACTCAAAGAGAAATTAGGGAAACCACATTTTTCACAATAGCATGGAAAAAAATGAAATACTTGGAATCAGTCTAACAAAGGAGGTGAAAGATCTCTACATTGACAACTATAGTACTCTAAAAAAAGGAGAATGAGGGGCTGGGGATTTAGCTCAGCGACACAGCTCCTGCCTGGCAAGTGTGAGGTTGTGAGTTCGATTCCTGGTACCAGGAGAAAAAAAAAAAGGAGACTGAACAGAATATTACAATCTTATTCTTTGTTTGTTTCATATTTCATTGCAAATTCTGCTTCCTCAATTGATATAAATGTCTTGAAGCACCTACTCACTGTGTTCCATAGAAATCTTCACAAACAAGACAAATGTCTATAGAATTTTCCTTGAAGCAACTCAGCTTCTTGGCATTTTACCACTCAGAGCTGGCAAAAGTGTCTTTTACGGTGAGAAAGCACCTGAATTCCCGGAATCTGCTAGTTAGACAAGAAGACAAGGTCAGCAATGTGATTCTCTGGAATAGTAGCAGGTAGTCAAATCTTTTTAAAGCAAATGAATGTAGTATTTGATCAGATCACTGTATGAGTGTTATGGAAAATAGATGTCAGAAGCAGAGAGTCTGCTGGCAAATCTTACTCTTTTTTTTTTTTTTTGAAAGTCAATTCTCATTCTCAGCTGTTTGACTCTGTTGACCAAAGAGACTTTAACATCCACGGAAAACTGACATATTGGAATCTGACATTTGTTAGACTCACGGCAGGATGAACTACAGCATAGAGCACTGTTGGAGAGAAAGTAATCATCAGGGAGAAAAGAGCATTAAAAACTAAGTCATAATATGATCTTTGCTTTCACAGATTCATGAACCCATAGGAAGAAGTTTGACAGCTTTATATCGTCTTTACCTGTTACAATTCTTTTATTCTTTCCCTTATTATTGTTATCATTTTATATTTTTGGAGCACATTTTAAAAAGTTGACATCATTCTTAGTACACAAGGTGATCTTGATCCATAAAATATCAAGGTAGAGGTGAATCTGTCTTTCTATCTTTAAAGGCTGGTGGAGTTCAAGGGAATCTGGGAGTAATGAAGGTTCCTTCAGGTGTTTTGGCAAGAGATGGCCAACCTGTGCTTCTCAAGTTTAGGGGCCAAAACTCTTCTGCTTGTGTTACTAATGAGATCCTAACCACTTAGGAAACTTCAAATGTTTTCTCTGGGCCCCATGAGACACTAGGCAAAAAATAATAAACTTAATTTCTAATAATCAGAGGGAAGATTATTTCACAAAATTATTTGGTCATATTTGCAATGAAGTAAAGCTGCTTATGAGAAGAGATAAAAATATGAAATAAAATAATATTCTAAGTATTTGTGACTCAAGTCTGCTTTGTGGTAAAAAAGTAACAAAAGAAGCAAAATAAACAGGATTACCTTAGAGTAAGTAATATATTAGATCAATTGACACAGGATCTGGCCAGAGTAGTAAATCACAGTGAGTGGGCCAGCAGGTCAAGTTCAAGTAACATTCCAGAAACATGGACAATTGACAGTTCTGAAGGAAAAGTAAATTTACTGAAGACTAGATCTCACAGATATAATATCAGTGACAAATTTGCAGAAGCAGAAGAACCAAAAGATGCCAGGTCATAATTGAATGAATTATGTGAGATAATTTCTCTTACAGAAAGAAAGCATCAGGACTGAAGAATGGAAGGACTTTTGAGTTCTAAACTACATTGATGGATAAAAAACAATATCAAATATATGTTGGTAAAATTCATAAAGTCACAGGAGTAAAAATATATAAAAAATTTTATACATTTTCTACGTTTATTGAAAAGCAGCTATATTTCCACTTCATGGTAATGAATGTAAAGAAAACACATCAGTTACAAGAGTATTAAAGTATAAAAGTGATAAATCTCACCACAAAATTTACAAGTTGTACATTCAGAAAACTAGAAGGCATTACAAAGAAATTAAATATTTCAAGAAATATTTTAAGGTGAAACACTTGAACATAAAAATTTGTTATAACAATCCAAAAGCCTTGAAATCATTAAAACAATTTTAAAGAGAAAGAATAACTTTGAAAGGTTGACATGACATTATTTCCAGAATTAATATACATCTATAATATCTTATTTACTCTTTCAGCTTCTCACACTAGAGAAACAATATGAAGCTTGTACATATGAATCTAATTTATTTCACTTATCATTATGGACTCAATTTGCATCCATTTACCTACAAAAATCTCCAGTTTATACATTTTATGGCTGGATAATACTCCATTGTATTAAAATAAACCACATTTTTTTTGTCCACTCTTTGGTTGATGAGCATTTGGGTTGTTTCCAAGATCTCGCTGTTACAAATTTTGTTACTATAAGAATGGGTGCACATATATCAGGGTGGTATGACCTTTTTAATTCTTCTAGGAAAATACCCAGAAGAGGAATACCTGGGTCAAATAGGACCTGTAATCCTAGTTTTGTGAGATGTCTCCCCACTGATTTTCACAGTGGTTGCACCAGTCTATACTTCCACCAACAGTGGAGAAGTTTTCCTTTTCCCACATAGCCAATCCAGCATTTGATGTTGGTTGATTGCTTTGTAATGACCATTCTTTATGGGATGAGATGGAATTTCAGCATTTTTAAAAATTTGCATCTCGCTAATGGCCAGTGAGGTTGAATATTCCTTCATATATTGGCTTTCTCTTTGTGTTTCTTCATCTGTGAAGTGCATATTCATATCAGATGCCCATTTTTGGATTGGATCTCTAAATTTGGAGGTCTAATTTTTTGAGTCATTTATATATTCTCAATAATAATCCTTTGTTTGAGGAAACCTGGAAAACATGTTTTCTTAGATTGTAGGTTGTTTATTGAATCTTCTGAAGATTTCTCTTGCTGTGCAAAAGATTTTTAATAAGATGAAATCACAGTTGTTGATTTTTTGAAATAGTTCCTGTGTGATCGGGGTTTTATTCATAAACTCTTTGCCTACACTATCTTCAAGAGTTTTACCAATTCTATCATCCAGCAGATTTAATGTTTCTGTTTTGATATTTAGATCTTTAACCCATTTCAATATTTTAGTGCATGGTGGAAGGTATGGGTCCAATTTTAATCTTCAGCACGTGCAAAGCCAGTTTTGCCAGCACCATTTATTAAAGAGGCTATCCTTCCAGTGAATATGTTTGGCACCTTTGTCAAAGATAAGATGATTATGTCTGGAGTTCTTTCTGCATCTTCTAGTTTGTTTCATTGATCTTCAGGTCTATTTTTGCCAGCACCATGCTGTTTTTGCCACATTAACATTACAGTTTAACTTCAAATTTTAAAACATACAAGTTGCCAAATAGAAACAAAAGTTACCTTCAAAGGGAGATATGTTTTATGTATTTCTTATTGGTAATATTTAAAGCTAGCATGGAGGAAAGGAGCTGCAACTAAGGAATTCTGCACTCAGCAGAGATGTTTATTTGAAGATACAATTGAATTTAGAAAACATACCAACCATATCACTTGCCTAAGGAAAATACTTGTATAAAGACTCTAACCAAATAAAAGAAGACTCAAAAATGAAAGATATGGAAGAAGGAAGGAAGTGATTGTACCTAGTCACCTATCCATCCATCCAACATTCTACTACTGAGCCACTCATTACCTCTACCAATCTATCTTTTTCTATTTTCATAGATAAAAGCCTAGTACCAGGTTATATAATATTAAATTAAAATCCCTTGAAATCAAAAGTTAAGGAGTAGAAGGACTAAATAAAATTCTTCTAAAGTGTCCATCATTGTTTTGTTGTTATTGTTTCAAGAGATTTGAGAGACATCACGGAAAAGTGGTGTCATTCTGGGTTACTTCCTGTCTATTGGGAAATGTCCTCTTAAAGCCACAGTAGAGTTGTAAGAATGTAATTCCTAGAGCAAGAAAAAAGATGACCATTAAAGGAATAGGAAAGTATGACTGAAACAAAACTAACAAGAAGAAAATTGAAAAAAATGGTAATTTGGCCAAATAAATAGATAGAAAAGGGTCATGTATAACATATATTCAAATGTTTGAATAGTAATCAGATAATAAGCACTAAATTCTGTACCAGAATGAAAACAGTAATTGTTGATGTTTGTGAAGAAGCTTTCCAATGTAGATCTTGTGTGAGGACAGAGAAAACTCCCCATCTTATGGAGTAGAAGCCCCCACTGATTTAATGAAATGTATAAGGAAGCAAAGTGAGTTATTTTAACTAGTGTGCTCAACAGCTGCATGCAACCATGGAATGAAAACATGTTAAAAATGTCCTATGATGCATGTCTGGTTGAAGCATGCCCAAATAAAATGTGTCATAAAAACCTAAGAAGGAAGACCATTCAGTCACTCTTGGTAAGGGCCAATCTCAGGCAAAAGAGTGCAGCTGACAATCAGTAAAATATATATACATACGTGCATGTAATATTTTTTTCTTTCAACCTTTAGTTTAGTGTTCCTAACCCCAATCCAGATGGCCAGTAAACCACTTACTTAAACAGTCAGCTCAAAGCTTTCTGAAACAACCTACACATTTGCACAACTACTCCTTCATGTATGACATGTTAATATGATTATTGACTGTTTCATTCAGGGTGAAAATCAAATATTACAACTTGGAAATAAAACCAAAGTGATTTGCATACAACACAGAATTATATAATTGCCTTAGAGGTAAAGATAGATATGTAGATTACAGGATCAATCTATTGATAAATGATAGATAGATGATAGATACATAGATAGATAGATACATAGGTAGATAGATTTCCATATAGATGATAGATACATAGATAGATAGATACATAGGTAGATAGATTTCCATTAGACTAATCTATGAGATAATGTGTTTATGTAAAGAGAACATATTCAATTGTATGTTAATTTAAAAAATAGTAAAGTATATTCCCAATTGCCAGGTTCCTAAGTATAGAGATGGAAAGAAAGTGGTATTTATTTTATTATCCAAAACAGTTTTTAAATTTTTCCTCGAAACTTGAAGGGAGATAAAAAGCACAACATGGAACAGTATATATTAAGTCATTATATTTGCTTCTGAGGTATTCAGTTGTTACCCACTGTAGCTTTAAGTGAAAGAGAAAAATACAAGAATATTTAGTGTGTGGGGGGAATGAACTCTTGCAGGGATGAGAATGTAAATAAACCTGAAAGTTAAAACTAATCCATATTATATTATCTTCACTTTCATTATAATTCCTTATACCTACCATTTTTAGAGAAAATAAAAGAAAAGTAAATGTCATTTAAATACTTACAATCTATGCTGTTTTTATCATTATGAGGTGCCAAGTAGTCAAGGGTAAGCGCACAGTTCTGAAAACTCAGATGTAGATTCCGTTGTTCTTCCCTCTGCCAGCTTACCAAGTGGCCATGGATGAGCAAATGCATGTGCAGCTCAGTTTCTTTAACTGTTAAATGATAGGGTTGGACCACAGAAAAACTATACTTCTTTTTAATCTTAAAATAATTATGGTTATAGTATCATAGCTAAGTAGAGACAGGATGGCAGCCTTTAATTATTGGTGATGCTAGTAGTACTTGAGCCATAAGGGCATTCTTTGTCTTTGACTGTATCCATACTAGAAGGATAGCCTGTCACTTAAAAAAAAACAACTCAACAAAATATTTCTCATAGTTGCTATTGAAATGTATTTCCAACATTCACCAAAACCCTCATCCATCATTTTATTGCAAATAAGCTGTAAATTTCCTTTTCTAAGTAGCAGCAAACAAGCTGACATAGAAGGAGAAAGAGATTGTCAAAGAAGCTATTTCCCAAATATTACCTTAAGGATAGGTTCATAAATGTAGGCAGATGAGTGAAGTTACACATTCATAGTCTTCTTAAAAAGATGAATTCTGATAAAGTGCATTTAATGTGGTAAATGCACATCATGATTGTACAAGTTTATTATAACTACAGTACAAGTAATTAAAAGAAAGATTTGACTGCATTCTAAAATTCCCTTTTTGGAAATCCTCCTGTCATGAAGTCTATAAATTTTACCATTTTTGAAAAAGCTCAAGAACTCAAGGTTGTCAACAGAGGCTTGCACTGAAGACTTGTACCAGAGGGGAGCCTTACCCTAGATGAACCAAGGACTCCAGTGTGGGTCAGTCTAGTTTTTTCAGATGCCTAACACCAACAATATCTTTCAGGCTCACTTTCATAACTAGATAACTCCCAAGCTATGCTGGAATTATATATGGATTGCAGGATGATATTCAGCATTAAGCTATAGAATTCTTTATTTGTGTAGAGTGAGGGAACTAACCAGAAATAATAGCAAAATGGCAAAAGAAGTGGGAGAGATCAGCTTTTAAATATATATATTTTTTTCTCAGCGTAGTCTCAAAGGTGTTTTGTTACTGTCTTCATTATTTTTCTATAATTGCTGAGACAAAATACCTGACACACAAAGGGGGCAAAGCTTATTTAGCTCACAGTTTGTTTCAGTCCATAGTTGCCAGCTCCAAGGCAGGGTGGCACATCACAGAGGGGCATTACAGAGGAGAACAGTTCATGGCACCCACAAGGTAACAAAGCAACAAGGGAGCTATCTTAACAGCATCTTTCTGCCCTTATTGCACTCTATGTAGGCTACTGGGATTAGGGTGTTGCCAAACTAATCAGTGAACAGATTTAGTAATCACCCACCCTTAATCCCAGCATTGCACCATAAATCAATCACACACTCTAAATCTAGCTACCTCTGGAAAGTCCCATCTATGACTGCATGAGGTTTTGAGGAAACATCTAGACACAGCCGTAACAGTTACAGACCAGATATTCATTTTTTTAAAAAAATGAAACCTGGTAGTATTTAAAATCTAATCACGTTCCAATTTCATGTGTATTGCTTTAGTTGCATAATATTTAAATTCTGTTTCAAGCTGCCTTTTGTATGTACTTGAAATCTTCAAAAGCCTGTTCCATTTTGTAAACTTGAATGATAAAATTGTTTCTCATCCTCTGTTTGCTCAGAGTTAACTGTTAAAGAATGCTGTGTAACACGTATCCAATAAAGACTTTGATTTAAAAAGTCTATATCTTCCTCTTTGATTAAAATTACTCAGTGATCTTAGAGCTCCAAAAACAAAGCCTTGTGTTCATCATTCATTTACTTTTTACTTTTTGGAGCAGTAACATAAACAACATGAGCTTTATTTTACAGGCTGTATGCTAGTGTGTTACTTATGGGAATCTAGTGCAATGTACGGATTAGTTTCACTCAAGCAAGGTTAATAGTCTGTTTTATAGAGTATGTTTAATGCAAGACCTCTACCAAATACCATGCATATACTACTTAATTTATACTGTATAGCATCCAAGGAGGTAAATATCATTATAACTTTCAATTTATAGATTAAACAAGAAAACATCAGAAAGAACCCAATGCTGTATTGATAGGAAGTTATGAACTTACCAAGCCCAGACCCTGGGTGATTAGCCACCATGGAATGCATCCTCTCTGCTCTCAGAACATATGGGAGCAAAAACGAATACACTTACCATGAAATGAAGTTCAAATTAATTATATAGATGCTTATTAGTGGGCCATAAATCAGATTCTGGTGGGAAGCTCCACATTATCCAATGCCAAGCAAAGAAATGCGCATGGAGGTTATAGTATTTACAGAAATTTTCCTCTACAGGGTTTCTTTTGCTTAGCTTTGTGTTCCAGCTCTTAGAAAAGTGCCTGATATATGATATGATAAGTGCTTTCTCCACATTTATTCTGTAAATTAATATTTTAATGAAGTCACTGGAATGCAAGTTTTAATCTGAAGACTTGTACACTTAAGAACTGCTTTGTTTTAGAACTTGCTTAACTTTATACTTTTGATGCCTCTCTCTTTAATTCAAGTGCTATGAGCTAAATTAACTCTGTTCTTTAAACATGGAAAGAAGAAAAAGAATTATTAGATTATTAACAATTTTTCACAAATTCAATTTGTTCATCTTTTGATCTTCTTTTAAATGAGACTTTCATGTTTCATTTGAGGAAGAAAAAAAATGGCAAAACCCATATGGGTTCCCTCTTCAGGCTAACATATACTTTTCTAAAATAGCAAATGTAACTAAGAAGTTTGTTTGAGTGCTATAAAAAGTCAGTTAATTGGTACTGAACTTTTCTTTTTATAGATGTCTGTATGTTTAAATGTTAGTTTAAAAGTAGATACAGTTTTACTAAAAGAAAACCATATTTGCTATATTAAGGGTGATGACTTGGCTGTTTTAAAGTGCCCATAAACTCCACCCATCTCCTAAAAGTTCACACTGCTATGTAGATTTTTAGTGAAGAATATTCTTGCTTTCTTACTACAGCTCTCGCCTTAGTAACATTTGCACACTGACCCAGATTAGTAGAGCTTATATCTTTGTGAAGGCAGACAGTCTTCCCCTGCAGCGGAGTATTATAAATTCCTTTATACATATACATTTTCTTCTCTTGACTACCTCAGAAGTTTCACCCAAAGCCTCTTTTGAAAGATGCTGAAATGTAAAAGTCAACATTTTAAATAAATGTTTAACAATTATATTTCTAATAATGTTACAAAACAGAAAATTCTTCTAGAAGCATAACAAATTACAAATGTGAGATGATTAAGTATTCTGGAGAAATAAACTTCTGTAAGATAGTTTATACAATGAAAAATCATGTTAGTTATATTTAAAGTATTTGAAAAATGATATTTTCTTCTATCATATAATATTTATTGCCAGTAATTTGTTTTAAAATGTTAATCTCAATAGCCCATTGAGAAATGAAGGTAGTAGAACATTTGTTTTTGTTTTTTTTTCGGTACTGGGAACCAAATTCACGACCTTGCGCTTGCCAGGCAGGCGCTGCACCGCTGAGCTAAATCCCCAGCCCCAGTAGTAGAACATTTGAATCTTAGGCTTTGACAAAAACACAGACAACAGAAGAAGCTTCCAATAAAGTAATCAGGATGATGATTAGGTGTTTGTCAAACTTAAATTCACAAACTGGTGCATTTTTTACATTTGTAATAAAATGCTGAATAATTACTGGAAAGTAAGTTGACAAATTACTTTTAAATCTAAACACAGTCTTTCACTTTATTATTCAAAACGTTTCTTCTTGCATAAATTAATGTATAAAGTGTTTATAAAATGACTTAGAATACTGATTTAAGATGATATACCATATCTCATATTAAAGATGAGATTTTTTTGTCACTTGGTCTCTGTCATTTGTGTGTGCATGTGTGTGTGTTTGTATGACAATTAAAAAATAATTTTTGATTGGTATGTGTCATTAACAAACTATTAAATATATTACTTTGTTTATTATTTTAAAATCTTTATAAAATAGATATAATGTTCTCATATCTCCTGAGGTGGGGCTGGGGATTTAGCTGGGCAGTACAGCACCTGGCTGGCAAGCACAATGTCGTGAGTTTGATTCCTGGTACCGGAAACTGCCCCCCCCCAAAAAAATCTCCTGAGGAAGATATGAGCTCATAGAGTTTGAATAAGTTGACCTAGAAAAACCAAAAACAAGGCTGAAATTCTAAATGAAAGTCTTAAGCTACCTCACGACCTTCAATCCCTGCACAGCACTCTTGTCTTTCAAACTCTTGCTATACCCCTTGCACTAAGTCTATGCTGCTTACTTGTGGCCAGTTGTGGCTAACAATAAATACATGGACATATACAAATGGTTACAGCTAAGATGAAAATTAAACAGGGTAGCACTATCAACAATAGCTGGAGATGATGACTATTTTTTTGAGCTGGTGGCACACAAAGTTTTTGATGAAAAGGTAGCATTTAAGCTGAGATTTCATGTCAAGAAGGAAATAAGATTAAGGGTCAGCAACTTTTATTCACAGTGTAAAGGTACATCTTGGGA
Organism: Chinchilla lanigera; assembly: GCF_000276665.1. Taxonomy (NCBI): domain Eukaryota; kingdom Metazoa; phylum Chordata; class Mammalia; order Rodentia; family Chinchillidae; genus Chinchilla; species Chinchilla lanigera. Next base: position 35,363,501 of record NW_004955406.1, on the reverse strand, counting down.
TATTCAAATATATTTCAGGAACAGAAGTTGACTCTGTGCCTATAACACCCTGAAGAGGGGAAGAATAGGAAAATTGATAAGGACTGATGCACAAAGGCAGAGACCAGGACCAATCAAATAAGTGGTTGTTGTGCAGCCAACCAATTTGAATTCATCCCATGTATTATGTAGAGGTATTGGTGTATTTTAAGTAACAGAATGACATAATCTGGGTTCTATTTTAAATGGATTACTCTGCCAGCTAGGCAGGAAAATGTAGAAAGGGAAAGAAAATAAAAGTCAGTGTTAATAAGAATTATACAGTTACGGGCACATTGTATGTAAGACATCTACACTTTGAAAAATCTATTTATTAGAATTATAATCTTGAAGTAATTACCTGGCAGAAGAGCATAAAATTAGGCTATATATTTTAAAAGTCTGCTATCCAAAGAAAAACTTGAGAACAAATTTGTAGGCATTTTTAAAGTATTTTAGTAAACTTCATTATGAAAAACATATTTACAATAATATGGAGCTTAATGTGTTTTTTAAAATAACACATGTTGTGACTTTTTTGACAATAGCACTTCAGATGCTATATGATTCATGCTGTAAAGTATCATTCCAATATGACAACACAAATTCTAGGGAGTGAATATGCCTTTGATGTAGATGGATTTGATAACAGTTTCTGAATGCTAATGGTATGTTTCATGCTTAAAAGAAGCATATTAGAGACTAAAGCATCAATTTGTTGTAAAGCTCTTATTCTTTTTATTTATTTTAGAGATTTTTGCAATATAGACTACCACTTACAAATCTCAGATCACTAAAGACCATTTTCAACCTATTGTTAGCTACAAAAGACATTTACTATAATATTAACTCTTCCTTGTTCATACAGTACAGATCAGAAAATGTTCTCTTATTTAGTCACTGTATGTCCTGCAAATAAATAATTTTTAATTAATGAACATTTAGAAAAGTTGTTCTTTATATTAATTATACCTAAACAGTTTTAGAGCAACTTGTTTGGATATACTAGTACTTGGTACTACTAGAGATATTAGTTAATTAATGTAGAAGAAAGATATAATAATCATATCTTCTCAGGATAGGAAAGACTAGCACATCAAGATGCTTCCCTACTACAAAAAGCTTCCAATCTCCTTGTATTATATTAAAATTACATATCATCATATGTGATACTTCACATTACAATTCCTTTAATGATAATCAGTTCTTATGAAAGGATAGGCAGCTTTCATATATGATACAGATATTCCACAAAGCATAATAGACTATCTTCACATTAACAGAACTCCTTTCATACCTAGTAGTATTTTTATAGTTTTTCATTTTCAAGAATTGATAAAAGATAAGTTATCAGTATACAATCCTGTGTATTTTTATAAAAATCATCCTTTTGATTTATGAAGCAGTTAGGATGTTTACTGTCAATAAAATACTGAGTGGTCATGGACCATGGAAGTATAGCTCTTTAATCCTAATGGTGGAGTGCTTATAAAAAAATGAAAAAGTATTTTCAAAAACTATTCATGTAAAAAATAACAGTAGTTTGTCTAGGAAAATATCGTGTGCCCTATTTCATGGGGATTTTAAACTTTACTCTCTAACTCTTTACCACTAGTACCATTTACTAAAGAATGGCTGACTTTTCATGAACATCACGAAAAAGGAAGTAGAAGTTAGAATAAAAAAGACTCATAGATAGAAATAAATAGAACTTTTCAGAACTCAACAACAAAGGGACATAAGAGAGAGAAAAACTAATGTTTTGAGTTGACATTATTAGGATATTAATAATAATTAACAAAATAGTGTTAGAAAATCCATATGGTTTAGTGCTAAGAATAAAGAAAACTTGCATATATTAAATACATGCAAGAGTTTTCCAAAATTTTGCTAAAGATGCCCAGTGCACACAGAAATGCAGCACTAAACTCCTGGTGACAAGGATGGAGAAGGAGGTAGACTCCTGGGAGTCAGGTGAGCACTGAAGAAAATAAATTGGGTGAAGTTGCCAGCAAAATGAGGATAAGAAGAGGAAAAAGGATGACAAGCAAATGTTTACAAAGGATCTGTCTTCAAGAAGAGATATAGCAACAGAATTGGAAGAACTTTAGAAAGAAGGAACAGAGAGAATGACCATCAAGATCATTACAGAGAAGAATAGTGCTCAAGATGAAGTAGTGCTGCAAAGGAGAGAATGATGTAAAATATTTGCAAACTCAAAGCCTTTCAGCAGTCAGACAAATATCACCAGAGCAAGCCAAGCCTAAATTAATAAGAAGTGATGAGACAAAGTAAAAGTAAATTGATTGCATGGGGTCCATATAAGGTGATTGATAAAAAGAATTGTATCTTTGAAAAGAGGGAGTGGGACTTAGAAAGGGAAGGTGGGAGGTGGGTGGAAAGAGAAAGGATCTGAAAAAGAAACAAGCTGTATTATTTACATGTACCCATTCCCCAAAATGTTTGTAAATTTCATGTATTTCAAATACATATGAAAAATATATGTAAGCAATTTTTTAAAAGTTTTAAAAGACATAAAGATTTTAAAGTGTCCATTTAGAAAACATACTTGAAATCTTGATTTCAACCACAGGACATGGCAGTGTTATCTCTAATTTATAGTAATAAATGATTTGGATAGAAGTAGGATGAAGTGGAAGAAAACTACCAGTTTTGCAAATGAGAGGTTACTGGGAAGCTTTAAGGGCAATATTTCATGAAGTGGTATAGTCAGAAGCTAAAGTATAAGATTTAAGGAGAAAGTGGGATCAAGAAACAAAGCCTGTACTTGATTGTATGGATAGCATAAGACCTGGAATAGGTGCTTTTGAGGATAGCCACAGGAAAGTTAGAGATGGTCATGGGAAACAGGGAAATGATAAAACTAAACACCAAGTGTTCAACCAGAGATGAAAGAAATACACTGCTTGAGGCAAACGCACTAACTGCAACTGTGAATTGGAAACTCAAATGAGGCATCAGTAGCAACACTCAAGGCAGCAATAGTTTGGTCAAATCTTTTTGGGAGTATCTTGCTGAATTTTAGGTCATTTTTTTGCCATCCAACCCACTTGCCAGTGTCCTCATAGGTTTCAATTACTACCTAAATTTTCAGCTTACCTTTGGGAGGTGAAGAGAATTTACCGAGGGACAGTAGCATGATCTGCTCTCCACGCGTCAGGAGTTGGAGATTTTAACTGTAGAAGACATGAATCATTCCCAGCTGTGTGCAGAATGGCAGAAGTCATGGTGATGAGGTGTATGTGCTCCAGAAACAAGAGGTGCTTGATCAAACTGGCCCCTCGAGCAATGAAAAGGGGGTGACTGGAGAGAGAAAGGAATCACAAGTGTAGATGAGGGGATTTGTGGATTCTTTTTTATTGCTTTTCTATACCGTGGATTAACACGGGGCCTCACGGTTATTAGACAAAGTTCTACTGCTCAGCTACACCACCAGCATCAGAAGTACCTTTGGAAACAAATATGATACTTCTTCCTCTACCCCTGTAGAGAAATGAAATAGTATTTGAGGTGGAGCAGAGCTCAAGGGAAGGAGCTTTGAATGTGCCGTCACTGAAAAGTCCTGGTCTCTTCAGTAGCAACATAGTCACAGACAACGTTGGGAACAACAGTCACAGGTTACGTGTGCATTCCTGTCTCAGATTTGCAATTTTACTCTCATGAAAAATGCGTGGTTTTCATGCTGTTAAAGAGCAATGACTCATCATTCATTGCATGACTGAATTTACGTTCACTGCTTGGGTTCAGTCACTCAACAAATATTTATGGAAGACCTACAATATGCCATATGGCATATTTTAAAATTTTCTGTCCTGTTTGTTTTTTTATTATTATTTTTTTTCCGGTAGAGGGAATAGAACTCACATCGCACTTGCCAGGCAGGCTCTGTGCCGCTGAGCTAAATCCCCAGCCCCTGTTCTTTATTTTGATGTCTGGAAAAGCCAATGTTCGTTCATTCTGAAAATCTGTACAAAAGAAAGGTGAATAGAATGTCATTCAGTTACCAAGTATTTCCTGAGTATTTACCACTCCTCAAGCTACGTATTAGGAGTGAGACCCACAGCGGCAAACAAAATAGATGGCAGCCTGTAAAGCTGAAAATCTAATAGAAGAAACTAAACTGTATCCAAGCTTTCACACACGTCCCTTGTCCAGGCAAATGCTAAATACTTCTGTGAATATCCTGCCAACTATTTTTCAGATTTAATATCTTTGGAAAGTTTTTATTTTATTTTATTTGTTTTAAGCCTTATTATTTTTTTTTTTCTTTTTTGTGGTTCTGGGTTTGAAACCAAAGCCTGGCACAGAAACTCTACTGCTGAACAATGTTCTTAGCCCAGTAGTTTTACCTATGGCAAAGCAGAGACTGGGGTTGCTTCATGCTAATTTCTGAGCCAGTTCTGAAGTTTTAGATGAGCTGGCACAAAAGAAGTAGGGAGAGATCTTGGAACTAGAGCAGATTTTAAAAATGAACACTCTCTACCATCTTTCCTTGAAATCTTATTCAAAGGTGTATCAGTGAATATGTGCATTTACTTGAAGTAAACCACATTTGTTAATTTATTCTGTCAATAACTTTTGAGCGTCTATTTGAGCAACTGATGTTCTACATACTATTTACTCAACAAAGTAAATTTCTATGAAAACCTAATTTTTTAGGAGATGGGTAAAAACATAGTTTTGCAAAAGCAAAATACTCCAGGTTTAAAAAGGAACAATAAAATTTAGAAAGGGAAGGTTGATATTTCTATTCCTAATACTTAACAAATTATTGCCACTGAAATTTTCAACATTTTCAATATTTAAAATATGATATATAATCCAACACAAATAGAGATAACTTATGCATTTCTTTTTCAGTTCATCACTATAAGCAAGATATTCTAAGATCACCAAAGGTATGTGCTTAAATATTCAATCCAACTCAGCATAAATATTTACTGAGTACCAGATATTATGGTTATGCTACATAAAGGTGTGGCAATTATCTTGAGATATTAATACAAAAACTGAGAAGCAACCACTCTTTGCAGAGCAGAACTGGTTGGTGTAGAACAATTTCTTTCAACATATCTTTTAGATCCCCATCTTCCTTGCAAAGGATACACAATAAACTTAAAACTCAAATAACAAAATATGTGCATCAGGGAATTATACCCATAAGACCCATCCACAGGTAAACCTATCTAAATATTTTATTTATTGACAGTGCAGAGGCTCATAAAAGTTGGAGATTTTAGCCCAAAGTGTTTTCAGCATCAACTTCAGTGATTTGGTAATTTGTTCCTCCCATTTTGTGGGGAAAACTACTGAGCTTTTCCTACATTGGGGAGCAGACACAGATTCATTCTCTGAATCCCATCTCTTTATTTTGAAGAGTTAGTCTGTCTTTAGAAAGATGTCCACAAAATATTTTCACTCTGGATGGTATTTAAAAAGTAACATTTTAAGAACAGCCATCTATGCTACGGCAGTCCCTTTATCTGTCTAGTAATTTATTTAAAAGTAGCATTTATCAAGACAAACTATAGACAATAAGGAAATGGGAGGATGTTGAGACTGGAAATGCAAGGAATGCTGTGAAGAGCGTGGGGGGGGGGAGCGCGCGCGAGCATGCGCATGCACACAGTCACAGGGAGAAAGTTCCAAGCAAGCAAAGAGAATAGAAAGTTCTAGAATAAGAAAGAAACAGAACAAACAAGATCATTTCAAAAAGTTCTTGTAGTTCAGTAATATAACTGATAAGAAGTGGTATTAAATGAATTGATATACATATATGAGAATAGAAAATTGCTTTAGATGTCTCATGTGTAAATGTTATTTTTATTATTATTTCATGTTAAATTTGTAGTCAAAGTGTGAAAAGAAAAAGATTAACCTATCTGATTTACAGGAAAATACACTATGATTCTCTCTTGTAGTGTAATGAAAAATGTACCCTTACAGACAAAAAAAGTCAGCAAGGTCCTTCTTAGTAACGTTAAGCCATTCGCAACAAAATGATAGACTTTTGTTTTAATTTGCTGAGCTAAGTCAAAGGAAGTACAGTTTAAAATAACTAAAATAGACCATTTCCGAAAAGAATACCATGAACTAACCGTAAAGGCCCAGTTCTACTTGAGAACGTTGAAAACTATGACCCATTTTTTGAAGTTTCATATTTTATTATTTATCCCTTTGGAGCTCCCAACTTTTGAACAAAAGTGAGTGTATTTCTTTTAAATAAGAGGAGGTCTGGGCTGTGCACACATCTCCAGTCTGATAGTGCCAAGGGACTTTTTTTTTCAAAGCAGCAGTTCATGTTCAGTCAGCGCCAAACGGAACTTAAAGCTCAAAGGGTTTGGCTAAATTTAGAAACCACAATGTTCAAGTGGTTCTAAATTTGACAGAGGAAAGTAGAAGTTAACCAAAATTGTATTTAAAATGATCTATTCCATTATGATAACAGATTGGACAAGATATTAATTTTCTAAATTTAGGAAAATCGCCCACAACTCTGAGCGAATGAAGATTGAAATGTAAAACAAGTGGGTTGACATTCTGGAATAAAGAATTGTTCTCATGAATGCTTTGAATATTTTTCTGATCACTTTTGGAAAGGCAAACATCAAAATTACTAACAAAGCTGGATATCGTGGCACACACTGTAGTCTCAGCTGCTCAGGATGGTGAGGCAGGAGGATCCTAAGTTCCAGGTCCTCCTGGGTAACAGAGTGAGAAACAACCTCAAAAATAAACAAACAAATGACATGTAAAAAATTACTAATTAAAGTAAGAAGAAAACTGTTCCTACATAATGCAGAGTCTTTATTGCAGTGTTTTCAATCTGAGTCTTAATATTGTCAGGAATATTTATATTTCATACTGTACAAAGTATAAAACTGAATTTTTAACCTCGCTCTCCATATCCAGTGTACCTAGTTCATAGGTAATACTATACAATGCCATTGTCAAACTGATTTATCATTTCCCTGTTTCATGTGATTTTAATTCTGCCTGAAATTTTTGAGATTAAGTGAAGGATGGTGTTTTATTTCTAGAACATATCTTTGGTGCATTTACAGTGCTACCATTCAATACACTGATGTAAATCTACCAAGATTTACCTCCAGTGCAGAAATTTCAGGAAAGATAGTGCTAACTTTATCATCCTAATCTTGCCTTTATAATTATTGTGATACAATTACTTTTAAGAAATAGTGACCTAGCGCCTGCCTGGCAAGCGCAAGGTCGTGAGTTCGGTTCCCGGTACCGGAGAAAAACAAAAAACAACAACAACAACAAAAAAAAAAAAAAAAAAAAAGAAATAGTGACCTAGCAAGGCATAGTGACTCACACCTGTAATCCCAGCACTCTGGGAAACTGAGGCAAGAGGTTCCTAAATTCAAATCCAGCCTGGGTAACTTAGAAATTTACTTTACTGAGACTTAGTCTTGAAATAAAATGTAAGATAAGAGCTGAAAATGTAGCTGAGTGCCAAGGCCCTGGGTTCAGGCCCTAGTGCCACATATACACAGAAGAGAAGGCAAAAAGTAGAAATGTATGTTTTAGCTACTTTTCTTGGACAAAGTACTTTAGTTACTTTGCTGAGACAAAGTACTTGACTTTCAAAGTACAAGGTACAAAGGTTTATTTGCTTCACAGTTTGTAGAGATTTCAGTAAAGTAATTTCTTACAATGGTCCAAGAATACTAATGCATCAGTGATTAATTTTAGAGCATGAATTAGTACCAGAAGCAATATTAAATATCTGTGGTTTCAAGTGGTTAATTACCTCTGAGTTTATCAGATAGTGTTTGAACCAGGAACAAACACTAAATCATAATCATTAAATCATAATGACAAATTAGAAGCCATTACTAATCATTCTTTATTATCTACTAGTGAATTTTAAAATTTTATTTTATTTTATTTTATTTTATTTTAAAGAGAGTAGTAAATGAGAAACAAACAAAAATATACAGCAGTAGCTGCATACCAGTATCACGAACATAAACAAACCAAAGCAAGAACACTCAAAGTGATACAGTCTCAAGACAAAATAGTACGAATCAACAGTCGTTACATTACATATAGCTATAAAAATTTATTTTAAATTTAAGAAAAATACTCTGAAATTTTTCTTATATTTCTACTGTAAGGGCTTAGATTATGTAAAGAAATTAAATCATGAAAGTATGTCCAGAGATAATTGGCTTTAACATAATTTGGGCTATAAAATTATATACATATTTATAATTTTATTTTTATTAATTCAATGTATTCATTACAACAAGGTCAAAGTCATGAATTTCAACATCTAGAGCAGTACCCAGAATGTTCATGACATCCAATACAATTTATTGAATAAATACATGAAAATTCACACTGAAAAGCCAACATAATAAGGAAGAAGACCCATTCAAACATATATGGTTGTAAAATTTTAAGATGCTGAATATGAAGATTTGACACTATAAAATCTTTTAGACACATAAATAAAATCACACGTGGAAATTAGAGTATAACATTTAAACATAATTTTAAAAGTTAATTCCAATCTACAATTCTATGCTTCATTTAAAAATTCATTCATAGAAAAAAGATTAAAGTCAAATCCAAATTAGATCTCAAATTGGTTATTTGTGAAAGAAAGAAACAAAGAAAGAAAAATTATTCACTAAGATAATGAAGTAAATAAACAAAGAAGATACAAGCTCAAGAAAAATTGTTCCAACAGAGGAAAAGGATGAAAATAATCTCTAGAGCAGTGGTGACGGGAACTCCTAAGGTAGCACCCATTGCTGGTCTACAATGTCCAAAACTGTGTAAGTACCTGAAAACCAATGAGTGAACTCCAGGAAAAGAAAAAGGAGCTGATAAATTAAGAATAAATTCTGGTGAGAGTGACTATCAACAAACATCAACAAAATAATTTTCATAGATATTTAATGTCTGAGATGTAGCTATTTGGGAAAAAGAAAGGATAATTTTAACTCTAGGACAAAAAAAAATATTTAGATAAGGGCATAGATCTTAGTAACTACTTGGAGTTAACAATATATCACAATTATGAGAAAGGGGGTGGAAAACACTGACCTGTAATTTAAATAAAAATTGTGATGATTTTTTTTGAAAGGGGGAGATATGTTGGACATTTGGAACCATGGTGCAAAAGTGTTCATTTTCACTCTGGGAGGCTGAGGCAGGAGGGTTGCAAGTTCAAGCCCAGCCTGGGCAACTTAATGACTTAGCAAAAACCTGTCTCCAAATTTTAAAAAATAAAATAAAATAAAAAGGGGTGGAGATGTAACTCAGTGTGTGCACCCTTGGTTGAATATTCAGTATTGGAAAAGTATTCATTTTAATGTTATATAAAAGAAGTTATTAATACCAATAATATGTATTATTTAGTAGAAGGAAACCTGAAAAAAGATATGGGCTGTTTCTATTACAGTGAAATAGGAAAATATTTCTATATGGTTACCAATTACAGCCATTTCTGTATATCACTAAAATTAGCATTTTTCACTGATATTAAATACTTTCTTCTCACTTCCTCCTTTCAACAAAATTATATCATAATTTTTATTTAAATTACAGTCAGTATCCTCCCCCATTCTGCCTCTAAGAACCAGTTTTTGTTTTCATTTTAAGCTAATAAGATTTTCTTAATATTAACAGATTAATTTTCTGTAAATCTTGAAGTTTAACCTATATGTGTAGATGTGTGTACATGCAGAAAATCAATGAGGTGGAGGAGGAGGTGGTGTTCTCTCTGAAAGTTAACATGAACAAATTCAAAGAAATGCTGAGGTACACAATTGCTGGTTTCTAGGAGTCCTTTGTCACTCAACTGAACTATTGCAATGAAGTTCCTGTTGATTTCTCTATCACCAATCTGTCGCTTCAATTCCACCTTTCACACATCCTCCAAAATTAACTCCTAATCACAGATCTGGTCATTCACTTCCTTGTTCAAAAGCCCAAAACAACCACTAATTGATTGTATTAAACTTCTCTGGGTGACATCTAAAGGCCCAAGCCAATGTAACTCCAGCCTAACTGCTCAATTTTATCTCAATCATTGTCACAAAATTTCCGGCTGTAAATAATTACTTTCTGATCTCTGGACAAAGTGTGCTTTCACATTGCCATTCACTTCCACGCTAGTCTTCAGGCCTGCAGTGCCTTGCTTGTATTCTTTCTTCTTCATCTTCCTGACTTCCTCTTTTCCATATGTAAAAACCTGGAAAAGTCCAGAAAAGCTGATCCAGTTACCAGCATAGGCACATGACTACCTTTCTTTTTCCCATTGTGCACTGCCTCTCTGCTGTAAGAGTTGTACCTCTGTTTTGGGTCGCAATATGTACCTTAGGCCCATCTGATCTACGTGAGAACATCACTGCTATCCTGAAGTAGAGAATCCATGTCCTACAGAGAAGTGTACTTGTGCATTCTACTCCCCCTGCACAGAGTGACTAAGCAAGAATTCCTTGTTAATTTTTAAAAATATGCAAAAGTTATCAGAAATGATATGCCGATTCATTGTTATGATTCATGATGAGTTTCGCAAAGGTAAAAGCCACAACGCTCTAATTATAAAAGTACAAATTTCAGTGCTTTGCCTGTTGGTATGAGAAACTCCAGACTCGGCAACCACTTGCTTAGGTCTTCAAATTGCTTATAAAATGATTCCAAAAGTTTTCATTAAATTTATATTTGAAGTTATTTATTTAAAATATTAGGGAAACAATAACAAGAATTTCCCATATATGTCAGGATGACAAATTAAGCACAACAAGAAAATCTAAGTTCTTGGTATTGTTGATTTGTTAGCTGATCTTTTTATTACAAAGGCAATGTATTAGAGTCCAGAAGAACAATCTATTCATGTACAATAGAGGAAATCTTAGCTATTGTAAATGCAGATCTGGAATTTTTAACCCTCCTCACTTATTTATTTTCATCTTCACCTTTGTAAACTTTCCATACAACTCAGTAAAGTTAGACTTCTACAAATAAAGAGACATTGCTGGTTTTTCACTCATTTTCTTTGTCCACTAGTCACTCACTTGTTGGATAAATACATCAATATTCTGTTTTGAGTAAATGAGTACCTTTTGTGATCATCTAATTGGGCTTGCAATGCCAAATTTGCCACTAAGAGGAAAGCAGAGGTGTTTTACGAGGGGTTTATAAAGCATTTCTCCACTTTTTCTGAGTTATATATGCCCCCATCATACATGACTAGGGCATATAGTGCTGTTGTTTCTTCATATTGTCTGTGATTCAAAAATATTTATTATGGGAGAGGGGAGGATTTTTTCCCATTAATTTTTTTCCCATTAATTTTTAATGTTATAAGTACTTAAAAATGAAAAGCCAATGCTAAAAGGAAAAATTCAATGTGTGATGCATGCTGCTGTTAAAGATTAGGAACTCTCAGACAACATGTAACTCAACGTTTCCTGAGTGATTTATACCGTGCTGCTAAATATAACTAAAGTAGACCAACATTTTCATGAATACCAGATTTAGAACCATTTGAGATTTTGAAACATTTGGGTTATTTGTATTTAAAATTGTAATACCAATTATTTATCAATAGTCATTTAACTATCTTTGCCACCATTTTCCTATTTTATAAACATCAATACTGCTTACCATCTGTGGATGCTTATTTTAATTCATAAAAAGACTATCTTTAAATCAAAATGCAAGTGACAGAATCAGAACAAAAGGGAAAGGGCAGGAGAATAAAGTGAATAAATTCCAAATATGACTTCTAAAGGCAGACAATATGAAAGCTATAATCTTAGTTTAAGCCTTGCACTCCTTAAACACAGTAATTATAAGACATCTGCTGGGAACACAGCTTTACTATTGGATAACCTTAATTGCCCTATAATATTTCCTGACACTCCCCAAAATATGCCCCATTTCTAATAATTCATTCACATTTCAGCACCATTATTAGCTACCAATTCAAACAATCAAGACAAAGACACCGAATGGATGACCTTGAACAATTACCCATTCAGTGAACAGAATTTATTTTGTACTTTTCAAAGATCTGACTGCGTTTCTGCAATTGTGAATAGTGTTTTGAATTCAGGCAAAACAGACAAGGGAAGAAAATTGTGGCATGAATCTAAGATTTTTTTCCTCTGATATTATTAGAGAAATTGCAATAAAACTTATCTATGCATTATCTTTTCTGTAGAGAAAAAGATCGTATGAAGTTCAACCAAAACCAAATCCTACTTACAATGAATAGAGACAATGCAGTCATGGGTAGTGAAATATATGTTCAACTGTTATTTCTTTTTTCTTTCAACCTGTGAGAACATTCCAGAATCACGTAAATTCAGAGCCAGAAAAAACATTCACTTCTCACAGCAAAATGGTGGGAGTTTAATGGACAGCTCCTTAGGGGGTTCCTTCTGCAAAAATATTTTAAACACAATCTGCCAAGTTAACACTCCCTCCTCCTCTCCACCTCCTTGTTTCTCAAGAAATTTCAATTTTTAAAGAAATGTTGTGCATTTGGCCTTTTCTAATATGGAATGCATTAGGAGGAAGCCCATAAATAAATGCTTACATATGCTTCTGAGAAATAAAGCAGACACCTCTAATTGATGTATTTGCCCACAGAAGGGTGAGGGAACAGGCACAACTGAAAAGCCAAGGAGCAGGAAGTAATAAATGATCTGGGCCAATCTATGTTATCTCCAATCACTGTATTTCTTGGATGCATTGTGGAGTGTATTCTGGTTTGGTATGATCCAGTTAGAAATACAAGAAAGGAGTTAGAAAAATGGCTTAGGCTATAGCCTTCTTGTGGAGAATGCATTCTAGCAGTTTTCTCATGTATCACCAGGAGATTCCTCCAAAGTACTGAGATGCTTCTAGGAACACTCTTCACCAAAAGCACAGAGTGGAGCAATAATTTTCCATTACTCACAGGTTGGATCACATACTAAGGATTTGCATAAAATGGGTTTTCCTTAGAAGACATGACAATATAGACAGAGTGACGGAGCTAATACCTGCCATGACCTGAGCTTCCTTCACTAACTTTGAGATAGATATTAATAAGATCACTGTCTAACATATATGTACTCATATGTGCATGAATTTACAAAGAAAGGTTTAGCTTGCTCTTCCCAAGGTTTCATGTTGATATTTCTTGACAATCCAGTATAAGGAATCTTCTCTGTAGCTTACACAGCCTCTGGTGTCCTGCATTCTTGTCCTCCTTTCCTTCTCACTTCTCTTTAGCACCTACAGTCCTTGGAACTTGGAATCTCTACATGACAAAGAGCTTCCCTCTTCGTTGAGAAAATCCAGTGTCGACGCCAAGTTTATATATTCCCAAGGAGAGCGTTAAGATTCCCAAGGGATTCTGAACTTCCTATTCTGCTCCCTATACTATGATAATGCGACCAATCCCCTGTCCTCCTCTCTATGTCATACACTGACCCATAAAAGACTGATTAAGCCCTATTTTCTCACAGAGAGTCTCTAGAAACTAGTATTTTCTCTCAGGGTCCAGGCATAAGTTTATCCCATAGCTCAGATAGTAGACCAGAAGATATTCCCTCCATTTCTTTTGTCTCTGAGTGGCTCTCTGCAAACATCTTACCCCCATGCAAATATCATCCTGCAGTAGTACTGTATGCATATTTTGTTGAAATACTCATAGTTGCTCACATGATCCACAAAGAAGCTGACGATGTGGGTGCTCTCACATTGTCTCTAATTTAAAGGTGGTAAACTGTAGTTTAGCAAAGTTGAATGTCTTGCTAAGATCATATGGGTGGTAAATAGTTGTTCACAGGCTAAATATTGCACTAATTGCATATTCCACTCCCACTGTGCAGTTTCAGAATTGTCTAAATTTCTAAAATTTCTAATTTCCAAAACCAATATTGTGTGTATACTGGAATATCTAAATTATGGTACATAATATAAAAAGTCATATTGGTGATAAGCATTAAAATGGCAAAGGGTCAATGCAAGGGTAAGGCAGCTCTAGGAGGAGTCCTGATTTTATTGAATCTGTACTAATTGTTTTTCCCTGAATTACTACCTAATCTTGAGTATGATCCAGGTCAAATATGCACCTTTGCACTACTGGATAGAACCTATGAATCTCCTGTTTTTAACTGTTTCCCTGAAGCATTAAACTTTGGCATCATTAATCTAGTAAAGAGTGTGATTCATCATCAGTGTAGCAAAATGATTTAAAAGATAGTTTTTGGAGCCCCACTGCCTGGAATTCAAACATCTTTACCACTTGAGGTTTATGTGGGATGAACGAACTTCTTAACACCTTCTCATTCATAAAATGGGTTACTTGATGTGATCTCATCACAGATTTAGTGTGAAAATTAGCCAAGTTAGCATTTATAAAGTGAATGGAGCAATATCTGGGCCATTATAGAAATTAAGTATTTTTTCTATTATTCGGGAAAGGGTCCTGGAGTCCTCAGTTGAATCAGGATAAGAGGTTTCTGTCTTTTTCTAAACTGAAATTCAGCTATGTAATTGACTGAAGCTACTTGCTAGACATATAGAGAATGAAGACTGTAAGTGAATTTCAGACCACCAGTGTTAGTCAGGTTTCCTGTTGCTATCACACAATAACTGATACCCACAATTTTCAGGAGGAAAGGTTTAATTTGAATCACGGTTGGCTAGCTCTAAAAAGAACCATCATGACGGAAGAGAGAGTAAAGCAAAACTGCTTGTTCATAATGTCTGCACAGCAAAGGAGGGGAACAATACCAGAGAAAAAGGGTTGAAGACCCAGAGACAGTAACCAAGGTCACATCTCTATGACCCAACCAGAAATACTCAGGAGTATGCTGCCCCAAACTAATCAAACTTAACCACCACATTTCATCCCCTTGTCAACTTGTAACCCAAAGCATTTCCTTAGCCACGCCTAATCTCCAAATTATATAAATTAATAAACATAATAGCTTAACTTGGTACAACTATCCTGTAGTGCAAAATCCCTTTCACAAAGTCTCAACAGTTTCAGAATTTTTTCAAAAAGCCCATGTGCCCTCTCTTTGGACCTGGTTGTTCTCATAACCTGAGGAACTGTATCCCTAAAAGGCGCTTCTCAAGTAGGAGTCCCAAGAACCCTCTTCTCAAATGAAAAGTTCACAATTTTGCACCCTTGAGCCTGTGATAATTGAAATCTTGCTAATTTCTTTTGTTCTCTTTTTAAAATTAAGTTTATTGGTACAATTTAGATACCTAATGATCATATTCATTATAAGAAATTTGTACCTGTATATGATATATCTTCATTTCTCTTTTTATCCCAATCCCCCCTCCCTTGGATCCCTCTTCCCCTCCTTATTAACAAAGCTTTTCCCCCATTGTTTTCTTCTTTTATTTTTTTCATTTCCCTTCCTTGCTTTCCCCTCCCCCTCCTTAGGTCCTCTTTCCTTTTGAACAATTTCTTCCTATTTCAGAATACCTATTATATATTTTTGACCTTATTTATACTTTTGGTTTGTCATACCAGGGGAATAATGTGATAAATGTGATAATCTGATTAAATATGATATTTATATATGTGTGTCCAATTCACTTCACTTAAGGGCATGGTTGCAAGGTGCATCCACTTATCTAGAAATGTCTCAAGTTTCTGCTTCTTTATGCTAGAGTAATACTCTATTGTATTAAAAAATACACAGCTTTTTTGATCATTCCTCAGTTGATGGGCATTTGGAATAATCCCAAGGTTTAGCTATTATAAGTGGAGATACTATGAATGAAGAAATCTTGCTGATTTCTGAGATGCCTGAGGGCATCTTTCATCATATCCCTGAAAAAAGTACTTTATTACTTTCTAATAGTGGCAAACACATCTCTTTGGTCCCTACTTTACCTATGGTGTCTTTTGGGTCAAAATTTATATTCACACTTCTCTGTTTTGCTTTTAGTTCCTAGTTTCAACATAAATCTGACTGAAAGCAGCCAGTAGTTCCCATGACACACTGGATTGCTTTAAAATATTTTCTATTGGATCAATCTATATTGGATTCTCTCTTAATCTCTATCTTCCATTAAAATCTCAGGATTTTGGCAAAATGTAGACAATTATTTTTTGCCAAAATATAACACACTTGGCATGTGTTCCAGTAGTCAGAGAACCGTTTTTTTCAACTGAAATCCCCCCAGCCTTGCCTTTATTTTCTAGGTTCCAATCAGCATTCTGGTCATGTTCATCATTGTAAGACTTCTCTAGTCCACATCTCCAAACCTTTCCAAATTCCTCAAGAAAACCCATTCCAAAGGCTTCTAAATTACCTTGTCATGTATAGTTACAGTAATGTGCTCATCTGATAGAAAAATTGGGTATCATTCAGCTTTCCTGTGGTTGGGACATTCTGACACTCACACTTTAAAGGAGGAGAAGTTTAATTTGCCCATAATTTCAGGAATTCAGCCCATGGCTGCCTGAGTCCAAGTCAGAAACATCATGGTGGAAGGACATGGCAGAACACAGCTGCTTAGAGCATGGTGGCTTGGGAGCAGAACAGAGGAATAATGTCATAGAGGAAGAGATGAAGGACAAGATATAGCACCCAGGATCATCCAGAGACATGGGTCACTCCATCAGTCATAAACCAATAAAATTGACACAGTGAAGCCTAGCTACAGTACTACATTGTACCACGTTAATAAATTTAGAACTCACTAATCTCATACCAATGCAACATCTTGCTAGTGAACTTCCATTTGTTTTTGACAAAATATGTATTTATCTCTTGCTCTGGGTTACTTTTCTCATTGATGAGACAAAATATTTGTCACCCAAAGCTAAAGGGGGAAAGGTTTATTTAGCTCACAGTTTGTGGAGGTTTCAGTCCATAGTCCTCTGACTTCAAGATGGGGTGGCACATGACAGATGGATAGCAGTTCATGACAAAGACAGAAAAAGCAACAAGAGCAAAAGGGAGGAGTAAGCCTCTTCTCCTTTCCTTATGTTGTATGCAGACTACTCCCACCATTGTCACCTAGGGCAAGGGACACTCACACCTCCAATCCCAGCACTAGAGAATGATCCAATCACAAATTCTAGATTTAGCTGCCTCCAAACAGCCTGCCTGCCAAGACTACATGAAGCTTTAGGGGGACATCCAAACACAAACCATAGCACCTGTTCACAGAAAAGGGTCCAGAACAGACAACTATTAAATATTCTACTCTTGAAAAAAAATTACATTCTGATGAGAGAAAGGTATGGCAACCAGACTCATGGTGATTGTCTCTTTGAAAAGGCAACTAGTCAGCCAATAAATCAACAAACGGAGAAAAACGAGCAAGGCCTTTGTAAAATCATTTTCAGCCAAACACTAAGTATTATTTTACAAGCTCATAAGAAGTCTTGGACATGCTTAAACTAATGCACTGTTGAGCTACACAATTATTTCTCAGGTTAGAGACATTCAAAGACATTTATATACAATTTGCTTTTGCATTATTTAATTAAAAGAAATCCTATGTGAATTTTGTATCATATTTGCATAATAAAAATATTAATATTTGGATAAAGGTCAATTCTAAATATGCATTTGCCTGCTTTAAAGAGTATTTGAATGCCAAGCATTTATATCCCCAATATGGTTTCTGATAGAAGAGTCCACGAAATTTCTCTAATGAATTATTCGTACAGTCCTTATGTGGAAATAATCTGAAGTTCATTGTACAGGTTTAAGGCTGTTAGTATTTTAGTAAATAAGTTAATGGATTGGGCTATAATCTATGTTGCATTTTATATGGAAAATTATATAGCACATTGAAACAAGGAAATTTTTTCCTTAATAATTGGTTTTGTGGGGTCATGATAACTACATGAGTTTAAAGACAAAGGGTATCTTCCTTTCAGGATAAGTAAAATTTATGGAAAGATACTTATGGAAAGCCTTTTCTGGGATTTATTTGTTTTTCATCTTCTTTATATTTTTAAAACAACTTTGTTCAAACTAAAAATTGTTTAAATTACATTACTTCCAATTACTTATAGTTTTGATATTTTTTTCAGAAACCTTCAAAATTTTTAGCTAAATTTCAGGTTCTAGTGTCAACTGCAGAATTCTAGATTTCTCACATTTTACTTCAGGTCCATATTTTCTATTCTTTTCTGAAAAAGAGTCCCACAAGTTGTTGTAAAATGGGCTATAAATGGAGTACATCCGATTTTTAAATTTTTTGTTTCCTTTCTAGTTCCTTCTTTTATTAGAACACGTATGTGATACTTAATGAATACCTTCTTTGTGGGGAGTTGGCACATGTACACATGACAGTTTAGTCCTTTACCTTCTCTTTCTTCTATTCTCCTCTCTCAGAATGTATACAGTATTCTGTGAACCTCATAACTTGGCCTATAAATTTCTCCTTAAACTACTCTCATTTAAAGAATAAATCAAAACTAAAAAGAAGCAAGGCTAGTACCAGGGTAAGTGAGGTTATTTAAATAAAGAGGAATTTTAAGGAAACCAAGACTTCAAGCAAAATTACCATTTTGCATGACAGGTCCCATTATTAGTGAATATTCAACATGTTTGACCAACTTGCAGGAGCACAAAAGGCAAAGAAGGCCCTGTGTGATCATTTTATGAAATATTTATTTAGGAAATGAAAGCCAAGTTCCATTTATTAATTACATTCTTCAAGTAAATCATTTCAAAATATTCAATTTTATTGTTTGATCCTGCAAGTAGTGCTCTTTGATCTCACATCCTGCACCTTGTCTCTATGAATTACAGAATGCTTGGGATCCTCAGTCTCACGAGACTCACTCTCTGACATGATCTGCATGCAACTTAGAGGCATGAGATTCTCATTTCTCATTTTGGGAAGCAGTGTCATCAGATATCCAAGGAATAACCGAAGCAATACCACCCTCGAGAGATTGTTGCCAATACTGGAGGAAAATATTAATATTATCAAAAGGTTATTTGAGAGAACAATCAAAGAAAGAAAGCTGTGAGCCCAAAAAGACATTATTACCTAGGTTTTAATCCCACCTCTATCACTTATTGTCCTTTCCTACATAACAGAGTAATAGGAATTATAGCCATTTAAAATCTTTATGCTACAGTAACAAGATTTTAAAGATTGTAAACCGAGAGTACACATATAGTTGATTGTACATGTGCAGATAGGTCCAAGTGAAGTCAGCATAGTGTGATAAGAAGGCTTAGAAGCCCAAAATCTGGATGCCATGAAAATGAAGAGTAAGTGCACTGACCCTGACCAAGTGACTAATGATATTGTTGAAAGAATGGTGTCAATATCAGGTAATGAGAAAGCAGCAAAAGCTCGTCTTAAACAAGACCATAGTCAACTCTTGATGAAGTCTGCAAAGAACACAGGTGGATATAAACATATTCATGAAGAAAACTCTTAAAAGACAGCAATCGTTACTTATAGATTTCTAAAGCCTTGTAAAACAATTATAAATAATTCACTCCAAATAACACAACCTAATTCATCTAACTAAATGCTGGCAGTTATATACCTTATAAGCTGTTATTGTTGCATAAATCAAAAAGTAAATGAAAAAATTTGTTCCTGTGTATTAGGGAAAAACACTCATATGAGAATTTGCAAAAAAATATTATGTTTGTGGTTTATTTTATTAAGAGCTTCTTGTTTTATTAAAAGCTACTTAGCAGAGGCATGTCATAAAGATATAAATTTACATTATAATGTAACAGATATTGTAGTATTTTTTATGCTAAGTTCTACAGAAATACAAATGGAATAATTTCGCTTGGGCAAGGGGGATAGCAGTTTTTAAAAATATATAGATAGAATCTCTGATTGGGCGAATACAGAATGGAGAGTATTTTGCATGTTCTAAAATTATGAAACATTACTGCAAAAACAGATTTTAGTAATTGTTTAGTCAATTGCTTCATTTTAAGCAGAAAGAAAATGGAGCTTGGAACTCTTAAGTAATTTGCTGAAAGGCACCAAAAGTAATACACAATGCGAAATAAAATTCAAGAATCATTTTCCAGATTGTTGGATTTTCCTTTTCAGTGAAGGATTCTATCTCAATATCAGTGGACTGGGGCTGGGGATTTAGCTCAGCGGCAAAAGCGCCTTCCTGGCAAGTGCAAGGTCGTGAGTTCGGTTCCCGGTACCGGAGAAAAACCAAAACAAACAAACAAACAAACAAAAATCAGTGGACTGTCTTCATAGAACATTGTCCATGTCCAATTCAGGCCATTTAATGCATATTTAATTCAAACCTATAACATATGTTCCATTCAACATAGGAAAATATTAAATTTTCTATTTGAGAGAGGCAATGATTTAAGTAAAATTCTAGAAACTTCAGGATATTTCCAGTTATTTGCTTCACTTGCTAGAAAATATAATATTCATCTACTTATTTAATTTGGCATGAGGTATATTTTTTATTAAAATGTCAGAAATTCTTAGGTAAAATGATATTTATTATTTAGAAATCCTTTGGGCAAACATAACCATCTGAAAACTACTTTTTATAGGATCTAGTAACTTTAAAAATGGAGGGCTTTCCCCTCTTTGACATATGGTCAGAAATATATAAGTAGCCAGAATATGTATTATGTATGTGTGCACAGTGTAAAAGTTCAACACGCAATTTTCAGTTTACCCACTCATATATCTTTCAATACTATTTGCCTTGATAATGGTTAAAGAGGTTGTCTGTCTGTTAATGTTTTCCTCCTTTTATTTTTAAAATAAAAAAAGAATCTGCAAAAAAAAAAAAAAGATAAGAATGGTGAACAGAGCTCTTAATTTGGTGACTATATGTAAATGCTGAAATTTTTTTTAAACCTTGCAGTTCTCTCAATGGTAAATCCGTACTCACTATTAAACTACAGAAATGTGCACTCACAATAGATATAGACCTCTCTATATTTCAAGCATGTGTGTTTATTTGCATGTAGCCATAACTGAAGAACAGCCAGACAATAAATTTGGCACTCTCACATGAAACGTACCCAAATTATGCTCTTGCACTGAACAACCTGAACATTTGTACTCTTCAGATTTAATATTTTATGAGAAATACTTTTACTATAGGTTACTGAAGGATTGAATATTTGAAGCTTAAGGTTAAACTGATTACATTATTGAACCAATTTGTGCTAAGGTTTTAACAAAGTAACAAAATGGGGAAATGGCTCCTTAAATTACTTACATCATTCTAAATAACTAAATCAGTTTGACCATATGGTAGTCAAATGGCAGTTATTGATTATTCACTGATGAGCCAGCATAGTAGCATACACCTTATCATATTGGCTATTTGATTAATCATTCGTATTACCATTCTTCTTCATTTATACTATCTTTTTTAAAGATATCAGTAATTGATATCAATTTTATTCTTACTTGCAGTATAACTAATATGAATATAATTAATCTATTAAATGTGAGTGTAATGATTAGTATCAGTGGATACCTTTCCATGCATATTAATTATGTAATATATACTAATATAACTAAATACATGCTAAAATCTAATTTGTACAAAGAAAATTTTCACAGTAAGTATAGTTTTTATTTTTATAAATAATTAAATAATCAGAGCTTAATATTTCAATAAATATTTGATAATGAGCATGAAGAAGTATCAGTTTTCACCCTCAATTTCTACACATTAGAATTAAATGTTAATATTACTGTTAATGCTTGAAATAGTAGGGAGTCAGGAAAAAAAATTTAGTGTCTTATCTTTACTAAATCAGAAGTCGTATAGTTTTTAGGACACTCAATACTATAAAGTGTCATGTAATAACACATGGGATACCTTCAAATAAATGACAAAAATCATTAATATTTTCTGTAAAACTGCCATACACTAAAAAAAATAACCATACTAATTGACCTTCTCTTTGGAGAAATGAAATTGAAAAGTTGATTGGCATAGTCGATGATTTCCTCATCTCTCTCCAAATGCAGGGACAAGAATAATCAGCCAATTTCTTCAGTCTTCCTCCAGTTTGAAAAATAGTATGGGAGGGACGACTTGGCAGATCTTGTGGAACATAAATCATATTTACTAATCTTCCTTCCCACCCACCTACCTTTCAAATGGAGACATTCCTTGATTGGTTATTTGAGTACAGTAGTAATTCAAATGCAAATAGAGATCCTCTTTTGCACTTGAACTCCCAATGACCCACTTCAGAGCTCTTAATAAATGGGGCATGATGTAAATTCTTTAGAACCAAAGACAACCATAGAGTCTTGATTTTTGAACACTGCTTGCATGTTTGCAAGTATGTAAAATTTCAGGGTCCCACTAGTGGGGAAAGATGTAGGATTGGAAAAAAGGTAGTTTACTCTTCAAATCTTTTTAGTTTGGCTGGATTTTGGTTAAACTGTAAAGAAAACTGGAATAAAGCAAATCCTGTTTATTTTATTACAATGTATTTTCCTTATCTCACTCTCTCCCTATGCATACAACATGTCATCAAAGAGTATAATCATGCCAAAAACATTTCAAAGAATGACTGGGCTTATTGAAGCAGAATAAGTGCTTTCTTACAAGACATATGTAAAACAATGAATAAAATATGAACACTAATTTTAATGATTGTGTAGTGCTAATTTGTAAGTATTCTCTCTAGCTTGGCAGTGAAATTTGGAATATAAAGGCATGGAGCTTATGTAGGTATTGAAAAGGTTTAGAATCTGATTAAGGAAATTCATGGGATTTTTCCTAATAAGTTTTGAGATGGAGTTGATGACATAGCATTGTGGGAATGCAAACACATAAATAAAGCAATGTCATGAAAAGGCCTGTCGGGATAGTCTACCATCATACAATCACCTTCACTGCATGAAGGTTTTCAAATGGATAAGCTTCATCCAATCTCTTATCAGACAAAAGAATGTGAAAACCTTCTAGATAATGGACATGTGGAAAGAGGAAAATGCTGAATATGAACATTATTCTGTTTCATTTCCAGATAATCTATTGTGTGCTAAAATTAATCCGTTTTCTTACAACAAAAACTAAGGCAAGATTTTTAAATTTTGATTAACAGGGGGCTATTCACATACTTATATGATAAGGTGTAATATTTCAACAGATATATGCAGCATGTACTGATCAAGTCAAGATAATTACCCTCTTTGTTTTCTGTCCTGTTTCACATAAACTATGTGATAATTTATTGTGAACTTGTTCCCACTGAGGAACACTGGAACCATTCTATGTAACCATGTTTAGATACCTATCATCCAAGCTCTTTCTCCACCATTCACAACCTCTAATAATCAATAGTTTACATTCAGATTCACTTGTGAGAAACAACATGTAGTATGTGTCTTTCTAGGTCTGACTCATTTTACTTAATATAATGTCATCAAGTTACATCCATTTTCCTGCATCTGTTGCAATGGTAATGACTTTTGTCCTTTATTCTCTTAGTGTGATTTACTACCTTTGTTCATTTGTATATGTTAAACTATTCTTAAATCTCAGGATAAATCCCACTTGGCCATAGTAAATGATAAATTTGATGAACAGTGACTTTTCATTTACTAGTATTTTATTGAGAATTTCTACATCAACAGTCATCATGCATTTTTGTTATGTTGTTGTTATTGCATCACTGTTGGTTTAAATTATAAAGGTAATTCTGGTTCCATAGAATGAGTTTAAACAGTTCTGTCTCTTCCAATTTTTATAATTGGTATTAGTTCTTCCTTAGTAGTTTTGTAGAATTCATCAGTGATTGTAAGCTTTTTATTAAACTTTCAAAAGTGTGAATCTGTTCAGACTTTCTCTCTCTTTAAGATTCAATTTTGATAGGTTATATGATTCCAGAAATACATTTCTCTAGGTTTTTCAATTTGTTGGCATTTACAGCAGTTATTCACAATAGTCACCAAGGAACCTTTGTTTTTCTTTGGTGTCAGTTCAAGTCTCCACTTTCATTTCTTATTTATTCTTTTTCAAAAAATCTGACTTTGTATATTAAAAGTAACTATATTCAAGTTCAGATATCTTTTCTTTTGCAAGATTTAGTCTGTTGCTGGGGGTTTCTATTGTATTTTTTATTTGGCTGAGTTTTTCATTTCCAAGATTTCTGTTTCTTTTTTATATGTATCTGCTGCTTTTTTCATTCATGTTAAATTGTTTCTTTAACTGTTAAATTGTTCTGTACTCCCTGGAATCTCTTTGAGTTTCCTTGCAATCATCATTTTGACTTCTTTACTGGACGTTTCTTTTTTTTAACTTTTTAATTTTTTTTTATTTTAAAAATAAAAGGAGGAATACATTAACAGACAGACAACCTTTTACAAAATAGGAAAAGAACAGTACAGACAATACAGAGTTACAAACAAAGCGGTAGGAAATTAACAATGCTTGTTGTATTATATATTGATATCTTCAAAGTAGTTTCTCATGAAAACAGATAGCGACATGCAATATTGATCAATCAAGGACTCACTGACTGTTTCTTTTAGCAGAGAAATAGAAGACAGTAGAACAACTATGTTAACTATCCTGTATATATAAACGTACAAAATTTCTCCTTCTTTCCCTTCTCTTTTCCCACATCCCAGTTGCCCTTTACCTTTGAGTGTTTTCCTATCATTTCACAATGTCTATCATTTCTTCCATGTCTTTTTGTTTGGTTTCTCTTGCTAGAGAGTAATTGTATTATTGTTTTGAAGGTGTAATGTTACCTCATTTTTTCCCATTCTTCTTGTGTTCCTATATTAAGATTTGCATATCTTGTGAATCAGTAGTCTCTAGCAGTTTTTTAAAGGTGGATTTGTAGAAAATGATTTTGTCTTGATGATGAGTCTTTGGGTGTTAATGGAATAGGTTATGTGAGTCTGACTCCAGTTGGGTGCCAGAGTAATCTCCCTATTCTTTCTAGCTGCAATTGATGACTTTGAGCCTTGTGAATGGGGCAGTATGGTCAGAAAGGCTTTCTGTTTCTGGAGATGTGTGGGGAAGGAGGTACTTTAATATCCCAAGTCGGTGTGAAATATGCACCAGTAGAAGAGAGAAGTATAGCACATTGCCAATCCAGCAGTAAAACTGCTAATGGTGATTCTAAGGATGGGGAGGAGCCCTTGCATGCATTTCTTCAGCACTGATGTGCAATGTGGGCACGATGTGCTTGTGTCTGAGTGGCACAGATAAACTGTGAGCTCTCCACAGTACAGTCCATGGGAGAGTGTCAGTGTAAATGTTGGCCTTGGGCCCAATAGCAGTGGGTGTTGATGATGGTACAGTAACAGGTCACCAGCTATAGAATGTCAGGCCCTTAGGGTTGGGGAGTGAGAAACAATACAGGTTCTTTCTCTGAATGTGACACTGTGGTACAGACTCTAAGTCATTCCTACACTAGCTCCAAGCCCATGAAAAGTGGAGAACTTTCTATTCCTAGGGTTTCTTGTATCTATGATAATGGAGCCTGCTGGAACTTTCTATTCCTAGGGTTTCTTGTATCTATGATGATGGAGCCTGCTGGGACTGTCTATCTTTTTCTGGTGGTGGAAAGTTTCCTGAGCTGGGGAACCAAGGCCATAGTTGCCAGTGTCTTCAGATCTCCCTCACTGGGTTCTAGCACAACTCACTTTGAAATGAAATTGTATTTTTGTTCAGTTTCTTGGTGGAGGAGGAGGCTAGCACAGGGTACGTCTACTCAGGCAACTTGGCAGTTCTCAGAAAATTTAATGTCAGGATTTTCAAGGACCGTAGTTTATAACAGTGCAACTAATAACATAGCTATAAAACCTACATACAAAGTAAGCATCTGTGATATTACAACAGAGAAGTAATAGAAAATGGAATTTTAAATGATGATCTTTTAAGAAATCATTCTATTATAGTTTATAATCTTCATGCTCACCAGCATTGTAAAAATGTCACCATTGATAAATTTGTTTCATTCAAAAGAAAAATTTGAGCTTCAAACAGTTTTTTTTTTTCTTGACTGGTAAAGTATTTTTCCCTCTTTTAGCTCATGGTAAGGAAAACCTTTGATTATTTAATTTAATGCATAATAGATATTATTATTAATATTCAAATAATTGATCTTTG
This sequence comes from Chinchilla lanigera, assembly GCF_000276665.1. NCBI lineage: Eukaryota > Metazoa > Chordata > Mammalia > Rodentia > Chinchillidae > Chinchilla > Chinchilla lanigera. The sequence continues at coordinate 35,337,376 of NW_004955406.1, read as the reverse complement.
GTTTGAAATTCCATACATATATATTTATAAAGTCTAGCAGGTACTACTCTTTTATCCAGTTGTTCTATTTGACTATAAATAAAAAAGCAATTGGATAGGGTCAGTAAAAATTCTAAGAGCAAAACTACCTCTTGTTCCTTGCTGCCATCCCATACATCATTATTCTGTGGCCACTCATATTTCATAATTTAACCAGGCAGATCTGACTCGACTGTCTCAGGAAGAGACTAAGAACAGCAACAACATTTTAAAGGGTATGAATGAATAAATCCATGAATATAATGAAGACAATACTAACATAACAGTTAAAGACCTGATTTTATTCTCCTGAAGTTTATACATCATTTTTTCCTATCATATCTGGTCTTTTCTATAATTAAAGAGATATAGTGTAGGGACTATTTCCCTATAGATTATGCATGCTCTTTATTTACACCCAATTGTATTAGTATATCTTCTTGCTAAGTCATGCAGTTCCTACATCACAGAACAGTAATTTCTATTGACTGGCTAGATCTCACTGCTACAGTTGAGAATCATTAATCTTCTCATAATTAACAACTCATTAGGGTCAACTGAGGTCACAGATGGAACTTAAGCTTTGGATTCCTTGAGTTTGTTTTTTTTTTATTTTCATTAGTTTGTATTTCCACTAATTTTTGTTTTTTTAAATTGAGTTCCTACTGATTTCTATTAACCCTTCTCCCGATGTTTTCCTTTATATATCACCTTGGGTAAAGTATGTTAGTTTGTGTGAGTCAGATTTTGAACATATTCACAGTAGCAATTTTTGGCATTGTTTCTGATTTCTTGAATCCAGTGCCAAAATATGGCTCAATTTTTACTCTTCAATTTGCTAATTGTTAACCATATTACCTAATAGATCTATCATTCCAAATTTTATTGTGTTTACAGAGCAAGAAAGTTCTTTATAGACAACAATGGCACAACACTACAAAGCAATTATCAATTCAGTTGCTCACTTCAGATGCTTTATTAATTGCTTTTTTATCAAGAATGTGTATTTTGGTATTGTTGTTGCTTTTTAATACATCATTAAGAAACCTACTTAACACCATGGGTCCTTGATGAATTGCATTTCTTATTTCACTGGTTACTTACTATATCCTATAACATATGATTATACCAATGGCAAAATATAAAGGTATCTTTAAATATTCATTTAAAATCTTAGGTTCATCAAAAAGCTGATGTCCTTGGAAATGTGCTACTGTAAGAATTGTGATGCATAACTTATATGTGTCATTAATTTTTAATAAATGCAATGCATTGTGAATTTAATAAATGCATTTTTATAAAAGTATGAGGAAATTAACTTCTCATTAGTCTGCTATGCTTCCCATGCAGTAGGTATTTCTATCTTAATGAGAATTTTTAAATTGAATATGAAACATGAAACTGTTTGCTGCTTTATAGTCACCATGGTGTTCAATGAATTATGTGACCACAAATAGACGCTTCCTTTCAGAAGCAGAGACAACTTTTATGTAAATGTATAGAATTAATAAATTAAGAAGAGTCTAACCTTTTCATAGCTTCGAGGCTTTGTTGTTATTGTTGTTGTTTTGAACCAGGGTCTCACTATGTGGCCCAGGTGGGCCTCAACCTCACAGTGATCCTCCTGCCTCAGGCTCTCAAGTGCTGGGATTGCAGGCATGCGCCACCATGCCCGGTTGCTATTTCTACAGCATTAAACAGGAGAATTGGTTTAAAAATCAGGTTGAGAATTCGACAAACTACTCTGTATACTATACATTTCCATCTCTGCACATTTCTACACACTGTCATACCTGATCCTTTCTAGTTGTTCTTGAGGTTCGTGGATTTACCCAGGTTCTGTCTGATGATTTACCAGCTTACATGAATAATATATGTAATGTTACATGCCTATGAACTAGCTCATTTGGTATGAATGCTTACATGTAAATATAAAAAAAATCTGTAACATGGCCTTCAGTGGCACAATTTTATTTATTTATTTATTTGTATCTTTTTCCAGCACCGGGAATCGAACTCATGACATACCTCTTGCCAGGTAGGCGCAGTGCCACTGAGCTAAATCCCCAGCCCCTAGTGACACAATTTTAAAATATAGAAAAAATATCCATGAGATTGAATGTATAGCTGAAATGCCTTCGTTTGTATTAATATTTTACTTTCCAACTATGTGAATAAGAGTCTCCATGTTAGAAAACTGAACTGCAGAGAGAACTCTCAGTAAAGAATTTAATCTTTCCAAAGCAGCAGGAACAGTGGTCAGTGCTTGTAGAGGCAGAGGGAGTAACACACGGAACATGAAGCCCCTCAAGTGTTCTGCAGGCTTCCTGGACACTCTAGCTTCATCCCTTTCCAAGAAGTGAAAGGTGATATTTAAATGTACTGCATTTAAACATTTACCATACAAAATAAAGTTTTACATTTATAACTAAGACAGCTACTGTTTCTTAAATGCCGATTGTATGATCCTTATCAGCACCACAATGGAAGTTTTGCTACCCCTATTTCACAAATAAGGTAATTCAAGGGGTGCTTTCTTTGTGATTTACAAATGCAATATATTAAATACAGGATATATTTAGGAATTGAGCTGGGTAAACTTGCTTCTGAGAATAAGTTTAATTTTCTTTATCATAATCTCTGCTTAATAACTATTACAGTTAAATTAAGAGATGACTGACTACATGCATGGTAGTTTTCCATATAACTGTTCTTGTCTTTAGGGTCTTTGTGTATGTTTAATACTGGAGTTGCCCAGGGTGGATTTAAACTTGCAATTCTCTTGCTTCAGTCTTCCAGAGTGCTGAAATTATAGGCATCCATGGTCACATTGGCTTGTTTTAAAGCCCTTTATAATTCAGTCATCTATTCACTGAATCCATAATGATTGATGATTTGATAAACTAGGCACTGTGGTACACTTTTTCTTTTGGCCTAAAAAATATCTGCTGTGTTTAATTCTCAGACAAGCAAATATTGAACTTAATATTTAAAAGCTACAAATTCCTCTTCTCTCAATATAATCCAAAATATAGCAATAAAACTAATGGATATGAGCTGATAACTGCATATTTATCACAAAGTCTGAAAAGAGCACATATTATATTTGTGGGCTGTGTAATTGATATGCCATGAGTCACAATTATATCAAATATTTTAGCCACAAAAAAGAATATATTTCTGTCTTTAAGAAAGGATCCTCTTTCTTCTAATAGAATGATCTGACAATTTTATTGTAAGTTTTGTTACATTAGTGAAATCTCCTTTTCCTTTTTCTGCTAATAAAGTGCTTTTAGAAATAAATTACTTCAATTTGTGTATAATGGATGAGCACATTAAGCACAATACTCTAAACTGTTAATCATGTTTGCAAGTCACTTATTTTTACCTAAGAATTATCTAATAAATTTTGAAATTGAGCATTGGCAGCTGTTCGGTTATATTTCTCATTGTAAATTCATATTCAATCAATGTTTTATATACTAAATTAAATGTTAAAACACAGTTGTGAGAATTTTCTTTTTTTATTTTAAAAATAAAAGGTGAAAAATACTAACAGACAGACAACATTTTACAAATTAGCAAAGGATCAGTACAGACAGTACAGAGTTACAAACAGAGTGGTAGGGAATTAACAATGGTTGTTGTATTACATATTGATATCTTCAAATTGGTTTCTCATGAAAACAG
>NW_004955406.1:35252817-35331778 GCF_000276665.1 Chinchilla lanigera | reverse complement strand
ACAGGCCTGAGGATCAATGGAACAGACTGGAAGACACAGCCACAACCAAAAACACACTCAGCCACCTAATCTGTGAGAATTTTCTCTATCAACAAGTTTATAGTTTTTTAATTCCAACTAATACCTTGCTTAATCCCAGAATTGGATAATGGATTTTGTTTCAGTGAAAGAAATAACTACGTTTGTGCGGTCAAAGATTTAGAAAAACTGTCAGTTCATCCAAATGTTCTTATAAAACAATTGTAAATACTAGAGCAATGGCCTCAAAGGCTCCTTTCCCATGGTGACTGAAAGAATACAGTGGCCAAGAAGTTGCCAAGAACGTGATGAATTGAGTGCCGAGATGGCAATTATAGAATCTGAGAGGACATAACTTGGCCATGGTGCAGAAATCAGAAAGCCAGACTCAGACCCCTCCAGGAAGATGCCTTTACTCTGAAAATGTAGTCTGGTCACTGGAGATAAAATGTCATTAACATCCAAGATAAAAGATTCTAGACCCTGGCATGCCAATACCCATCACGCCATCCTGATCTCAGAACTTCACAAAACTGACACTTGCCTCTCCAATATTTGCCAACAGGATATGTCAAAAACAGTAAGATCCTTTCAGACTCCAGGTCCATCCTATGGGAGGAGCCAAGTTTGCATTACTAACTTAATTGCAAGGAAAACTAGGAAATAAAATATTTGATTTTTCACATTCAGCAGAGAAGATGTACACTGAAGGCTGGTGGAATACTAATTTATCACCTCCAAAAGAGATTCTGGTAGATAAGTGAAATAATGTTTTAATCTTGACTTGTGAGAAAGGGAGAAATAATGTTGCAAAGTAGCAGTCAACTTTAGTGACAAGGACTATGAAAAGTAGCAAAAATATTTTTTAAATACTATTTGTAATTTGAGGAGTCCATATTTTCATACATTATTTAACTATTTGAGAAACCTGGGTTTATGTAATATCATTTCAGTTCATTTTAAGATGTTTATGTGTTTTCTGTGGTACATAAATATTAGAATGAAACTAAATCACATATATAAATGTGTTTTTGGAACTGCTGAATGTGCTGTTATCTTGCTGCTAGCTTTTCTTTACCTCTACATTATTTCACTAGGTTACATCTTCCATTCCCTTGCTTTAAAAAACAGTGGTATATTGAAATAGTCAATGTGCTATTGACTCTAAAATTGTTATGTGCAGTCCAGATTTCTTCTCTGCACGTCAAGTTTACAAACCCACACTCATATTCAACTTCACCTCTCAAATGTCTCATGGACACTCTGAAAATAAACATCGGACGACTCTATGGTGACAGTTGAATCTGTTTCTTTCTTATTCCTTGTCTCGGTAAATGGTACTGACACCAATGATTAAAGAAAGAAACATGAGTATCGAACCCTCCTTTAAGCACATCACCAAAGAACTATATTAATCTGGCTAAAAAGATGGTGTTCTGGATTTATTCTCTCAAACCCACCTCTTCATAAATTTCTTCAATCCAGCAAGGACAAATTCCTTCACCATCTACCTGGCTGCTTAGGCTAAAAGTTTAGGAGTCCTACTCATCATTTCTCTTTTCTTTGTATCACCCCACCAAAGTCCTGAATGTTTTATCCTCAGAATACACTTCAAATTCACCTAGACTTTTCTACCAATGCTCTTCCCTCATTTAAGCCAATGCTCTTTCTCCCTTGCCTTGAAGAAATGAACTTGAAACTTGCTTCCCAGCTTCTACTCTTCACTCGGATAATCCATCTTCAAGGCACCCAAAGTAAAACTCTTGCCTCTTCATGAAGATTAAATTATAAAGTCATTCAGTGGCCTGAAAGCCTGTTTATCAGCTATGCGTTCCTGAGTTTCTCATCCTTTCTCATTCCACTATCTCCCTCCATCACTACAGCACGGTCACTCTGCCCTTGGGTAGTTCCTTATAATAGATCTTCTTGTTCAGCTCTAAGCCTTCAATCTTAACCTTAATATTCTTCTGAATCATAGCACCTCATGTTTCAGAAAAACCTATTAGTTCTTCATTGAGAACTTTTTTGACTCCACATCCCCCACTGAACTCATTGAATGTGCTTATTTTCTTTTCACTTTTTCCTTCTAGACCTTTTACTCACCCAACTTCCTCATTGGACTTGATGACTGCATACAGGTAGCCATGGAAAGTCACTGCCCACCATGTGCCCCAGTGTCTAATGCAGTGCCTGGTACATAGTGAGTGTTCAGAATCTACTTACTACAGCATTCTCAAAGTGAAATGTTCACATCTGAAAGTATGACTTTGTGCTCAGTTCCATTAAGGAAAAATATGCAGTTATTCTATATGTAGATGTATATTATATATACACATATATGAATTATAAAATTGAGAATAATTAAGTATCATTAATATTTATACTAACATATGTTAATACACTCTGTCAGGTAACCTCGTTCTTTCTAGGGTCAGTGACATACTCTGAGGGAAGTTAAGTAGCATTTCACAAAGGCACATGATCAGAATTGATACTTTATGTTCTTTTTCACATAAGCACATTGTGACATAACATTTTATGTGCAGTTGCATAGATTTATGGATTATATTTTCAAGCCTTGAAAATGCAAATGCTTAAGGAATGGAAACATCACCAAAAACCTTTACAATCAAACATGTATGGAAGATACAAAAATAGAAGTAAGGCAAGTACCCAGGGCAGAGCTAACACCTTTACTATTTAGAACTATTCATTGTTTATATTGAGAGGTGGAAATAATGCCAACATAACGAGTTTGAAAGAGGGGGTAGGGGGCTGGGGATTTAGCTCAGCGGCAAAAGCGCCTGCCTGGCAAGTGCAAGGTTGTGAGTTCGGTTCCCGGTACCGGAGAAAAACCAAAAAAAAAAAATAAAATAAAAAAAAAGAAAGAAAGAGGGGGTAGACAAACAGAATTATCAAGAGGATAATTTGAAATATAGATGTGCTTTCTTTAAGTTGTGTTGAAATTGTTTCAGAATTTGAATACATTCTGACATCACGTGGCTTTGAACTCTAATATTATATTCAGTTTTTTGAAATATGTTCATTGAAAGTCTACTGTAGCATATAACTGTAACTCTTATAATGAATGAATATATTTACCTGAAATACCTAAAATACTGATCAACAAGTAGAATAAACTAAAACACATCTCTAGTTTCTCCATCTCAAGATAATGCCCATTCAATATCACTGCCTCCACATAAAAATGAGTTTATTTTAAACTGACCAACATACTTCAAACACAAACACAGCAGATTTTTCAAAATTGCTAGGAAAACATGATTACAATTTTTTAGAAAAGATTCATCTCATTTATTTTAAGTAACCAATGTTTTAAAAGTTGGATAACTTTATTAAATACTTATTATAGCCGGGTTCTCAGCTACAACATCCACATTATCCCACTTAACACTTAACTCATTATTCATTGTTCTTTAATGAAGTATCGAAGGCTTAGAGTGTTGAAGACACTTGCTGACGTCCTGAGAAGATGAAAAATATCAGTCTTCCTTCATACATGCCACTTTTCACTGTCCTCCACTAGAATTATCTAGAATGAGTGTGATTCACGATGACAATTTCTTAAATCATAGGCATTTTATCCATGAAGAGCATCGGATTCTAGGTATTCTCACAATATTGTTTAGAAGCTAAAGGTAATTGTAGTCTTCTGTGTCTCAATTTTCTCATGTATAAAATAGCATAATGTTACTGATACTTAAGTGTTATTCTGGTGATGAAATGGCATAATATATATGAGAGCACTTACACCTAGGTATGGATACAAGAGCTACAAGATGCACTTGTGTGTGTGTGTGTTTGTGTGTGTGTGTATGTGTAAAGGGAAGAAAAACTAAAGCAATGCACGTTATGTACCTGTGATACAAGAAATCTTGTGCGAATGTTTTTAAAAACTCCCAACTAGCCAGGGACAATGTTTCAGATGTTGCATTCTGCACGGAAGGAAACTGAGCCTTAAAAAACAAAACTGTGTGTAGTCAAATGATACGAAACAAAGTACCAACAAAGTAGAATCAAGACAACATATCCTGGTTGACCCTAAGCTTTGGGTATGCTTGAAGTTGATTTGTTAAGCCTGAAGTAGTTTATTTTACCCAAAATAATGTTGAAAATGTTTTGTGTGGAGCAGGTATGACAATAAATTTTAGAAAACAAAAACCAACCCCCAAATCCCTAAGATCAGTATGCATAGTTTTAAACATATACATATAGAAACATATATGCACACCCACCCCACTGAGCTCTGTATATGTAAATCGTGTTTTTCAGCATATATATATTTCAATAGGAAGTTATCTTACAAGTTTTACATTATAATGTTTTGCATTTTAAAGTTTTAAAAGTGTTGCTTAGACTTACTCTGCTGAAGGAAAACAAAAGCCAAAGCCTTGTTTTTTTGGTAGTTTCAGGAGGTTGTGATGTGCCACATGTTTGTGGGTTTTAAAACCTTCCTACAGGGAAACATTACCTCACTGTAAGTATTTTTAAAGACTGTTTATAAAGCAAGCACAGATACTGAGGACTGGAGTGCAAAATTTTATATACATGTGTGTGTGTATATATATATATATATTTCAGATAGCACAAGATTTTAAAGAAGTCTCAAGCTTCTGAAGATCCAGTTTTAAGTAATGAGTGGGTGAGAAGGGGAGCACAATATTTGCCTGTGTGGTTAAGGAACTGCATTAGTCAGATTTCTTGAGGTCACACTGCATTACAAACAAGCTAAAAAAAACTCAGTGGTTTACAATAACTATTTATTATTCACATAAATAAATTGCTCAGACACAGCAGTTACAGGTCGGCTGCTGCCTTTGCCTCTGGCTGTGCATCAGGAGCAGCTCTGCTTCCTCCAGCTTTTTGTTCTGCAGCAATAGCCTTTGTCTGGGATATGGTGGAGGGCACATGAGCAGGGACACTGGCAGAAACTTGTTCTGTTTGTACAAGCTCCTGATGCTAAGTGCCTTAGAAATTTATTTCACCCACCACCATTGGATTGACAAAATCGAATCACCTCATTTTCCAGTAGGAAAAGAATGTATGATCCTCTAGTAAGGAAATGAAGGAGTTAAAACTTGGGAACAATAATTCAGTCTACCACAAGAACTTGGAAATAGTAAAATACATCTCTTTTGACTCCCAAGAAGCCAATAATACTCAGTTTAATAGTGTTCATGTAACAATCAAGGAACTGTGTCCTAAGTGTGTTAAGTAGCCTGCTGTATGCCAAAGTCTCCAACTTCATGTGTCCTATACCGTAAAGCAGATGAGACATTCATGTTTGTACTTCTTTTAGTGATTAACACTTCTGACTGCTTATGGGACTGATGGATTATGCTTTATGAAAAATATCTCCAACATTTATTCATCAAATATTTTTCACCCTTTATCGTGGCCCAGGTACCATGCTACACAATGAGAGAATAAGACAGAAACATTCTTGGCTTGCACTAAACTGATATGAAATGAAAAACACTCAGTTTTTACAGTACAGACTTTTATCCTATTTCTCATAATTTTAAATGGCCTTATTAATTTTTGGCTACATTAAGTCTTTTATTTAAAATGAAAATAAAAAACACTAGGAATGCTGCATTCAATTTACCATCAAGAACGATAAACGGGGCTAAGAGGGGGAGATTGAATATACATCTTATGAGAAGACCATGATCTGCAATCCTTAGGGATTTAGCCTATAGAATCTTTGTCTTTGAGTTTTCCTTCATGTCATTCTGTTCCATTCTGTGTGGATCTTTATAGTTTTAATCTTTCCAGGAACAGGTGATTAGTATTTACTTTCTGATCCTTACTCTTAAAATGGAAGATTAATGATCAATAAAATAGTCAAATGTTGGCAGTGGTTTATCCAGAAATATCTTGGTGTCCTGGGGGAGGCAGCCTGAATCAATGCCTAAAAGCAAAGTGGAAACTCAGGTGCTCACCATTGTATTGTCACTAAGATGCCCCAGGGTTATAGGCTCCAGGGTGGAATCTTTACAGGGAGAGGTAAGATTTATGTTCAAATTGGACTGAGCAATTTTTAAGAGTTCTAAAATTGTCATGTGAGGGAAGATAGGTAAAGCAGAGAGTGTAAATTCTGTTTCATTTCACTTCTATATTTGGTTCTTTCTTTGTACTACACGTCTACTCTTCACTTGTTCTTCATTTCTCTACATGATGTACCCAATGTGTACTTTCTGTCTTCTTGACTTGCAAAAACTGTCAAGCCAATGTATCCTATCTCAGTAGTGGAACAGATGTTTAAGAGGCAGTAGTTTAAGACAGACACAGAGCAGAAGATACAGAGTAGCTGCAATGGACACTGCTTATATATATTTGTGTGTGTGCTTCATTTATTTCTATGATACTTCATAATTTTCTCTACAATTATACATGTTAATATATAATATATTATAATAACTTCTGATATATATGTATATATCAGACATTGTTACCCCCACCCTACAGTGTTAAATAATATTTCCCCGAAATTACTTTACAGTGATATATATAGAGTCTGCCAAAAAACATATACACACTTCAGCAGCTCAACCTGCTAATAAATGTTTGGAAGCTAATTATCAACTCTGTGATCATCTCTTGTAATTGCAGAGGCCAAAGGTAGTTTGTATTAATCTCATGATATTGCAATAAGTTTAATATAATAATATTCATACAAGTATTTCATTTCCTGATATATACATTTTTGGCAGTCTCTCTCTCTCTCTAATTATTATAATTATTCCCCATCCTACTGATGCCCCTACAAAGATATATTTACAATGATGCATATGTATAGTGATAAAAAATACATTGAATGTTTAAATTTAGAAAAATGTGTTACAGTATAAAAACAAAAACACTGCCAATAATAATGAGTACTCCCACTTGTTTAAAATACACTTAGCTCATGGCTTTTGCCACTTTTTGAAACAGCTCTGGAAGCCCTCATGATTTCAAGTTTCAGTTGTACTGTTTTGACATTAGTCTGATCTATGATACTAATAGTTTAAATATTTTAAACCATTATAAGCACATAAATATATATCTATCCTGCTGAGTGTAATGATGCATGCCTATAATCTTAGCATACTAGGAAGCTGAGGCAGGAAGATTATCAAGTCTGAGCTCAGCCTGGGCTACTTAGCAACTTTGAGACATTTAAAATGTCTCAAAATTTTAAAAAAGGAAAAGAAAAGCAACCAAGAAAGCATTGAGGATGCATCTCATTGTGGAGGTCTGTTTCCTATCCTCAATACTGAAAATAAATAAATAAAATTAAATGAACAACTACGTCTCCTTCCTCTGCCATGTGTTTGCCAGAGTGCTGGGATTATAGGTATACAACAGAATATCCAGATATGTTTTCTTATTTTAGTATTTTCTTGCCCCAACTTAACACATTTCATTGTAACTCTTCTGACCCAAAGATATGGCAATTACAAAGGGAAAAATACAAGCCCTACAGATACCTGAGTCCCTGGCAGAAATAACAGGATAGCTGTGCTGCATCAAAATTCTTTGCATTCCCTGCCACTTTGCCTACCATGTAGCAAACAGACCAGAAATCTCATTGTCTGTCCATATTTTCTTTTTTTCTGTACTGTGTCTATGTCTGTATATTTTAATTCATTTTATTTCATTTTTATCCTTTGTGCTCAAAACTTTATTCCAACAGTATTAGCCTTTATAATTCTGCCAGTATTTTTCAGACTATTGACACAATATATCATAGGAGAAGAAAAAGTGAACTTTTAAAGTGGAAGGAGAGGGCCAGGGAGCTACCTGGGTGGCACACCGCCTGCCTGGAAAGCTCAAGGTCCTGAGTTCCATTTCCAGTACCAAAAAACAAAAAGTGGAAAGAGATTAGAAGGCAGAATTCTAAATAGAAAAAAAGGTGTTAAGAGAAAGTGATCAGAAATCTCTCCATAAGGCTCCCACTGCTTTTTTTAAATCCAGATATTAATGCGGACACAGAGGAAGACAATGTGAGATCTCAATCAGGACAACTACCCAGAGAGCTAAGAGCTGACATAGAACCCTGGGACTTCACATGTTGCGAGACTTAAGGTTTCCAGTGGCTCAGAGTAAAAGAATACACTGAACAACACATACATTAAATGAACCCCCAGAATAGCCACCTATTAAATGAAGGGCTGTTCCTCACACCAGAACTAGAGATCCACTCTAGACAAAAACTACCAAGACACCAAAGCACCCAGCTCATCTGCCAGCACAGTAACTGCTTCCAGAACTAAACTCAATACTCTTGTTATTTTAGAAGAAAACAACAGACTTCCTGTAATTAACCCACAATGTCAGCAAGGAGTAAAAAATTATTGGAAATGAGAAGGACCAGTAAAATGTGAGTCACTAGCAGGCAAAGAGTTTAAAAATCTCCTCCAAGTATGTTTAAAATATGAGGAAGATGAGTATAACCCGTGAAAAGATAGGGACCCTAGAGCCATGGAAACTACTAAAATAAACAAGAAAACTGGAATTAAAAAGCAACAACTGAAACAAAAATTCATTATGTATGCTTAATAGAATGTAGATAGTGCAGAAGAAAACATCGGTGATCTTGTAGCACAGAATTAATGACTCAAATTGACATTCACTTGAGGAAAAAAATAAAGCTATAAAAATGAACAGAGCCTCGGTGATCTTGGGGTCAATAAGAATCAGTCTAACACTTAAGTATACAAAGAAGAAAGATAAACGGGGGCAGAAAATATTTGAAATATTCTCCATTAGGGAAATAAATGGCAATGAGTCTTCCCTGAAATGCAATCTCCTTTTCCCTGGAATAGAAAGCTTCCTTTCTAATTGTTCACGGAAAAGTTCTTTAGACAACAGGGTACCTTTTGGCCTTCTCTCCTCACCTTGTTTCTTATCATCTGTGCTCTCACATTTTGCTTATTTATTAACTTCTGCTTAATTCTTATTTTAACGCATTTAAGTGCAATCTGGACTGAGGACTATGCTATGGTGACCATCTCATTCATCTAAACACACAATGCTCTATAATCCATTGCCATTCTCTAAATCTCTCCTATCTTTTGTCCTAGTTAAATTAAGGAATTACATCTGAGGAATCCTTATTTATGCACTTTTGAGTGATGAGGGATTCAATGTGTGCTATACCCTTTGCTACATAGAATTGTATTTGCTTTAATATTTCGGTGAAGAGCACACATTCCAGGAGTTTCTGCTTCATCTTTCCTAAAATATTACTTTTTGTTTGTTTGTTTGTTTGTTTTTTCCAGTACGTGGGATCCAACTCACGACCTTGCGCTTGCCGGGCAGGCACTGTGCCGCTGAGCTAAATCCCCAGCCCCTAAACTATTACTTTTAATCTATCAGTCAGAGACCAAATTTAGGGTTTTGTCAACTCCTGGAAATATTTCAACTCCACACTCAGGTATTGAGTAAGAAGCCATGAAATTAGGTTGAAAATCCAATGAATTTGTATGATGTGAACACCTATTTTAAAATCCAGTATTAGGCACAGCGCCTGTTGGGCAAGCGCAAGGTTGTGAGTTCGATCCCTGGTATCGGACAAAAAGACAAAAACAAAACAAAAAACAAAACAAAACAAAAAAAGATCCTCAGAAGCACTGGTCCTTGACTAAGGGTCCTAAAAGTATTCTTGCTCATTATTTAGTAATGAAAACTCAGCCAAAGCCCAAAGATTCCTGAAAAGTTCATGTATCTTCCTTTTCTCAGTGTGTAATTTCCTAGAGAATTAAAGTCAGCTCTGGGGATGTTTGGTGGAAAACAGATCATCCACTTTGAAAATTATTTCAGAACTTTCTTCAGGGTACGTGATTCAAGGAGCTATGTGCATCGTGAACTGACTAATTGCAAATAGTACGAGGGGTGAGAAGTTCCCTGGTTTTATGAATTTTCTCTCTGAAACAGATTTTTTTCTACTTTCAAGAGTAAAAACAATAAAACAACGATAAAAAATTTCAATTATTTATGTTCTTTGTCTGAGAGACTATTGGCTGAAATATTTTTCCACTCTGTGGGTGTTCTTTCTACTCTGTTGGTGAATTCTTTTGATGTGAAAAAGCTTTTTAATGAGATGAGATCCCAGTTGTTGATTTTTTTTGGAGCATTTTCACACAGTATGTGTTTTGTTCATGAAGTCTGTACCTACACCTATGTCTTCAAGATTTCTACCTGTTTCTCTTCTAGTCGATTCAGTGTTTCTGTTTTAATATTTTGATCTTTGATGCATTTTGACTTTAGTTTAGCCCATGGGTGTAGTTTTAGTCTTCGGTCTGTAGACAGTCAGTTTTTCCAGCACCATTTATTAAAGAGGCTATCTTTCTTCCAGTGAGCATATTTGGCCCCTTTATCAAAAATAATGTGGCTGAGTGTGTCTGTCATTGTGTCTGCATCTTCTAACCTGTTCCTCAAGTCTGTTTTTTTGACAGTACCCTGCTGATTTTGACATAGTGGCTTTGTAGCATAATTTCAAGTCAGAGATTGTGATGCCTCCTGCCTTGCCTTTACTGCCCAGATTTGTTTTTGCTATTCTATGTCTCTTCTAGTTCCAAATGAATTTCAGGAATGGTTTCTTTAGGTCTATGAGGTATGCTAGATCTATACAACAATTTTGGAAGGATGATAATTTTCACTATGCTGGTTCTTCCTATCCATGAGCAAGGGATATCTTTCCATTTTCTGATATCCTCTTCAAACTTTATCAGAGTATTATAATTTTTAATGTATAGACCTTTTAGTTCCTTTGTGAGACTGATTCCTAAGTATTTCATTTTTTGGAGTGCTATTGTGAAAGGTATTTTTTCCCTAATTTCTCTGTCAGTTAGTTTGTTGTTTGTTTACAGGAATGCTATTGATTTTGAGTGTTGACATTTTATCCACCTATGCTACTGAATTTCATTATTAAATCTAGAAATCTTTTGGTGGAGTTTTCAGGGTCTTCTCTGTAGAGAATCATATTATCTGAAAATAATGATAATTTAATTTCTTCCTTTCCTATCCATATTTTTTTTATTTCTTTCTCTTGTCTAATTGTTCTGGCTAATATTTCCAGAACTATATTGAATAGGAGTGATGATAGTGGACATGCTTGTCTTCTTCCTGATTTTAGAGTAAAATGTTTCAGTTTTTGTCCATTTAGTATGATGTTGGCTGTTGGTTTGTCATAGAAGGCTTTTATCAGGTTGAAGTAAAGTTCATCTATTCTGATTTTTTCTAGGTTTTTTAACATGAATGAATGTTGGAATTTATCAAAAGCTTTTCTGCACCTATTGAGATGATTATGCAATTTTTTTTCATTGACTCCTTTGATATTGGTATATTACATTTATTGATTTATGTATGTTGACCCTTCCCTGCTTTCCTGGGATGAATCCCACTTGGTTCTGGTGTATAATCTTCTTGATGATTTGCTGCGTTCTGCTTGCTATTATCTTCTTGAGGGTTTTTGCATTTATGTTCATTAAGGAGATTGGCCTGTAGTTCTCTTTTTTTGTTTGAGTCTTTCTCTGGTTTTGGTATCTGGGTAACACTTGTCTACTTGTCTTCAGGAATAAGTCAGAAGTACTGCTTCCCTTTCAAATTCACTAAAGACTAGGAGGAGTATTGGCACTGAATCTTCCATAAATTTCTTATACAATTCAGCATTGAATCCATCAGGACCTGGGCTTCTCTTTGTAAGTTTTTAATTACATTTTCAATTTCTTTAACTGATGCTGGTTTTTCAGAATTTTTAAATCTCTTTGATTCTGCTTTGGTAATTTGTAGATATCTAGAAATCTGTGCATTTCTTCTGGGTTTTCCAACCTATGAGAGATTTTCAAAGTAGGTATTGATGATAAGAGTTTCCACAGGATTTGTAGTGATTTCACCATTTTGTTTACTCAATGCATGAATTTGAGTCTTTTCTTTACTTATTTTGATAAGGTTGACTAAGGGTTTATCAATTTTATTTATTCTTTCAATGAACTAACTCTTTAATTCATTAATTCTTTGTATTGTTTTCTTAGTCTCCATTAGATTAATTTCTGTTCTGATCTTCATAATTTCCTCCCTTGAATGGGCTTTTGGCTTGTCTTGCTCTTCTTTAATAGAAGCTTGTTGTGCAATATTAGGTTGTTTATTTGTGCTTATTTTGTTTTCCTGATGTGAGAATTTACTGCTACAAATTTCCCTCTTAGGACTGCTTTCATTGCATTCCGTAAGTTTCAGTATGTTGTATATGCTTTCTCATTTAGTTGCAGATTTTTTAAAGTTCTTCTTTAATTTCTTCTCTGATCCACTGGTTGTTTAGGAGGGTGCTATTTAATTTCCATATGTTAATGAAATTTTTGCAGTTTCTTTTGTCATTAATTTCCATTTTCATTCCAGTAAGGTCATATAATATGCCTGGGATAATTTCAATTCCATTGCATTTACTTAAGCATGTTCTCTATATGGCATTTTTTAGAAAACATTCCATATGCAGCTGAGAAGTATGTGTTTTTTGATAATGATGTTTGGAACAGTCTAAAAACATCCACTAAGCACATTTGTTCACAGGTTTGGTTCAGTTCTGTTATTTCTTTGCTGATTTTTTGTATAGTTGACCTATCTCTTTGTCACAATGTGATAGTAAGGTCTCCTGTTACAGTTGTGCTACAGCTTATTTGATTTTTCATGTCTATTAATAATTGTTTTATATAGTTGATGCTCCTGTATTTCGTGCATATATATTCATAATTATTATCTCTTTCTCTTGAAGCTTTCCCCTAACAAGTATGTAGTGACCTTTTTCATCTCTTTTGATCATTCTTGGTTTGAAGATTACATCGTCTGCAAACAGAACAGCTGCTTCTGTTTTTTTCTGGGTTACTATTCCATGGAAGATTGATTTCCATCCTTTGATTTTCAATGTATGGATTTGTTTTTGAGTTAAATGTGTTTCTTATACATAGCATATTCTTGGATCTTGTTTCTTAATACATTCTGCTAGTCTGTTTCTTTTCTTAGGGGAATTGAGGCCATTTAACATTGATTTTTATAACTGATGTGTATTGCTTTATCTTTGTCATGATATTTTTCTGTTGTTGATTCCCTGCTTTTAAATGCTTCTCTGGCCTGGTGGTTTCTTTTATTGTTCTTGGAGTTGTGGTCACTTTTATCTCTGTCTAGAATATCTTTCAATACTCTTGGTCTGGTGGTCATGAATTTCTTCAGTTGTTCTTTGGCATAGAAGTATCTTATTTCTCCATTAGTTTTTTTGTGTTTTTGTTTTTGTTTTTTTTCCAGTACCGGGAACAGAATTCACTACCTCGCACTTGCTGGGCAGGCATTGTGCCGCTGAGCTAAATCCCAAGCTGTTCTCCATTAGTTTTGAAAAATACTCTTTCAGGATACATCAATCTGGGAAGTTGTTGTCTTTCGGGGCTTGAAATACTTCACTCCAAGCTCTTCTTCACTTGAGGGTTTGTGTTGGGAAGTCTACCATGATTATGATTGGCTTTCCTTTATAGGTGATTTGTTTCTTTTCTCTAACAGCTTTTAATATTCTGCTCTTGTGCTGAATTTCTGGAATCTTGATTATTATATGCTTGTGTGTAGCTTTATTTTGGTGATGAATATTTTGAGTCCTATATACTTCATTTATTTATATGCTTTATCAATATTTGGGATTTTTTTCTGCCATTATTTCTGTGAAGAGGTTTTTTTTATGCTATTAATGCTGCTTTTAGCTTTCTCTTTGACTTCAATCAATCTTATATTATTCTTCTTTGCGTCATCTTATAACTGTTGCATTGATTTTTCACTGTCTTTTGCTATTTTTAAGATATCTTTTTCATGATCACTAGCTGCAATTCTGTCTTCAAAATCTGATATTCTGTCCTCTCCTTCATTTAATCTGTTTTACATACTTTCAATGGAGGTTTTAATCTCTTGGATTTCTGTTTGGATCTATTTCATGGATTCCATTTCTTTCCTGTGTTGGACATTTGTTATTTTTATCATTTTTCTAAGGTCATCTATTCTTTTATCTGTGTCTTCTCTAGTATCTTTCATTTTAAGCATCATTTCTTTTTATACCTGAGACCTTATCTTCTCTATAGCCTTTTCCACTTGTTTTTTTGCTTTTTTTAGCATCTGTTGCTATTGTTTCAGAAAGTTCCAGTGTTTGACTTCCAATTTCATGTGCCTCATTGTGCCCAAGGCTTGCCCTGGGTGGGCTAGGGATCAGGGGTTGCATTTTACTTCTGGATCTTGTCATTTGTTAGTTTCTCTTTTCTGTTTTGTTTTCTATGTTTATGCTTGCCTATTTCTAATGATAGCTTTATCACTAGTATTGGGGCTTCCCTAGGAGATGTATGTTCTTCAGACTTGTCTAGATGTAGGTGGTTCTTCATAGCTATCCTAAGAACTTATCTTCTCAATTTGTAAAGGATGCAAAATTGCTATTTGGTTCAGCACCCAATCCTTTGGCACTGGGTTGTGGTGGTGATTGTAACCCCATACAATCACAGCATTATCATACAGGGGAGGAAAAACTGATTATAATATGTGTGACATTCTGGTTAAAGTAGTAAAATTAGGAATAGCAATAGTTTCAAGTATGGCTGAGCTATTGACAAACTATGGTAACTATTAACCTGCTAACTCCAAGCACAGGAGCAAATGCTAAAGATATACAACAAAAATCAAATATTTACCATGTACTTGTATAAAGTGATTTTCCCCTTAGTGGAGTTATTTTACCCTTTGGAAGGGGGGGAGGGCATTAAGATGGTTAGGGACATGATAAAGTGATGAATGAGGTCAAATATAGTAGAGTCAAGGGTGGAGGTCAAAGAGTGATTGCCTGAGTTTGGGGGAATTGGAGGACACAGAAGGGACAAAAAGAAAAACAATGTGAATGTATAATCAGAAAGAGAAGAGACAAAGTTTACTCACTTGAAAGTTTAAATTCAAAAAGTACTTGAGGAAAGAGAGAAAGAGGATCAATACAAGAAAATGAAAAGGAAAGGGAAGAAACCTAAACAGTGAAAAAAAAAAAAAAGAAAAGGAGAATGGAAAAGAAAGTAAAAAAGTAGACCTCAGAAAGAGAGGAGAGAAAAAACATCCAAAAACAAAACTAACCACAAAGTAGAGGACAAAACAAGATGACTTCCAACCACACAAGAAAGGGATAGCCAATCAGACAAACAAGGAAGAATAAAAGTAGTAAAACACCTCTGGAGGCTGGGACTGACCTTCTGTTGGTGGAGTTCTCCAGACCCCAACTGCTGGCTCCTCACTCCTGCTTCAGACACTTCCACATTGCTTGTCTTGCAGGTTACTCCACACATCTGGACCTGCTGTCCTGGGTCTCAGGGGTTCTGGTCAGTCTGCCAATCAAATGTATGTGTCTGAAACAGACTTCTTATATTGCCTATCTCTTTCAACTCTGGTGGCCTTCTTCTGTTTAATTATCTGATGTGTTGAGACAAATCTAGTGAACAAACTCATTGCCATCATGATTATCTTTCTCAATTGTTAATAATGCTTCACCACCACTATTCAGCATTGCCAATATCTCCAGTTATTCTTTTTTAAAATTTATTTATTTATTTATATTCATTTATTTATTCTTTTTAACACAAGGTCTCCCTATTCAGTTCAGGTTGGCCTTGAGCTCACTTCATAGCCCAGGCTGATCTCCAACTTGCAATGATCCTCCTGCCTCAGCCTCTCAAATGCTGGGATTACAGGTGTACGCTACCATGCCTGTCTCCTGTTGTTCTTAAAACCACCTGTGATATCAACTGTGATGTTCACTATCTCAAAGCTCAGTCTATAGAAAATTTGAACAAAATTATTTTTCAAAAAGACAGTACATCAATTACTATTTTTTTCCCTCCAGGTCTATATGAAGAAAAAGGATTTTAGGTCTATTTAAGAAGGTATAAAACTTCTAAAGTCTTTTCATCCTTTCACTACATTTTCACAATAAATTTCTGCCATGTCAAATGTAGTGAGTGTGGTCACTACATTTGGTTTGAATCAAACCAAAGTAACAAATAATCCAAACTATTCCTAACTGTTTGTGGCTAGATTCTCTGGTAAGTGCATCAAAGTTGATAAGTTCAGCCTGATTTAAAATTGTTTCTGCCTTACTTATTCTACCACCTCAGAATTAATCCCCACATGTATTCCCCAGAGGTCTGCCTACATAAGGCTGCCAATTCTTGCAGTTCATCTCTGAGGAGAGTTACTTATCTGACACTGCATATTAGGTTGAACAACCCCACACTTTCTCTCTGTGTTAAAGTTATAATGTGTCAAAACCCCAGCTTTACACAAATATGGAGTTATAAATGACAGTCATGCTTTTTTCACATTATTTTGTATACTTTATCTGAATAACCAAGGACTCATACTGTAGTCTGTGCCAAATATGTGTTCAAAGGCAACATTTATAAATACATCTTTGTACTTATCAATCAAATGTTTGGCCTTGCCCTTTGCAACATATTTTAGGAATGATTATTTCTCATTATATAAACAATATAATTACCATTTCTGTTTTTTCATGGTTTTATTTTCCCTAGGGAAAAAAAAATGCAATCTTTACTTAAGTCATTCCAAGATTTTCTTCCTTAGAAGATGAAGTCTATTTAATGAACAGTGTTCAAAGCAATTTGCTCTTCCCTCACTCTGGCTCTTTAGTGTTTCTCTATTTCTACTCATAAATTTTAAAATCTAAGATTATTGTCAAAGCTTATGAGGTTGTTCAAGAAAGTTGCTCTTCCCTGAATCTGTATCATATCACATTTGTATATTGTGCTCTAGTGTATAAACTTACTGATTTCTAAACTGCCTCCTCAGTGCTTCCTGCTTCATCTTTCTATATTATGTTAGATTTTCCTCAGTATAGCAAACTCTTGATCTAATCCACTTAGAAAAGATCTGTTTGGGCTCACAGGTTTTGAGGTTTCAGTGCATGACTGGTTGACCCCATGGCTTTCTATCCTTGGGGAGACAGCAATCATTGTGGGGAGTGCACAAACAGAACAGAACATCTCACCTCCTGGCCAAGGGCTAAAGAAAGAAAGGGGTAGAGACTTATGTCTCATAATCCCCTTCAATAGCAAAACCTCATGGCCCAAAGATCTCCCATGAGGCCTCACCTCTTCAACAAATGGGCCTTTGAAGGACATTTAGTATTGGAATGATAGCAGGTTCACTTCCTCACCCCAAAGGAGGTGATGAACATCTGTTCACCTTGAATAATCTCACTTCATCCCATCACTGACCTCTTGTGAATGGACAGGCAGCACTGGGCACTCACTGGCCAGTGTACTTCCATTCTGTATTCAATAAATTTGCATTATCTTCTCTTATCTACAGCTTTATAGTGGTGAGGTTTACAAACTATAAATCCATATAACAAAGGTTTAAGTCAAGTGAGGAAATTTGACTTAAATAGAATTAAATAGAAAAATGAAAATTGAGCCTCTTTGCTATTTTAACATTACTATAATAGAATAGTTATGCTTTTCAGAATGCAAGGAGGGTTCATCAAACCTCTCCTTACCTTTGCTGACTTCCAAATCCTGAGATGAATTTCAGTCTTGCTCTTGGAGCAGCATTCAATGTGCCATGGATGTGCTGCTAAAGTTTTATTACACTGGACATTCCATTTGGCTTATGCCTGGAGCCAAGCTCCTCACCTCTCTCTGTGCCTTACTGCACCAAGAAGCTGACTTTTTTATCAGTTGTATCAGGACTTTCTCTGTTGAGTGCTCCCAATGGGTTTTGAACAACAATATTGGCTGATGGAATGCTTGGACTCCACTGGTCAGAGATTGGAGAGGAGTGAAAGATGAGGCCAGGCTGTTTCTTGCCTGCTCTTCCTTCTTTGTGTCACATTTCCAGCAGTGACTGGAGTCTCTGAAACCAATGCTCCTAATTGTCCCCTGCTTGTGCTTCAAAATCACTGAGCTTGGTTAGCACAGTGTCCCCTCCTCACCCCTGCAGGTCAAGAGGTGATTAAATACATTTTTGAAAATCGCTAGCTGCTTCATATTTTGTGGGTTTTTTCAATTCTTTTTAAACTTTTCATTATAGTCCTTGATGCCATTTTAATTGTATTCAGTTCACAGCATTTCAGTTTCCACAGTATTTTCAGTCTGCTTACTAGTCTGTGATTCATGACCAGCTAACATAAGTCTTTACTTTTACTTTTTTCACTCTAAAATGCATTTTTTTGGTAACAGGAATCAAACTCAAGACCTTGCTCTTGCAAGGCACTTATGCCACTAAGCTACATCCCTGGCCCTCTAACATGCATTAGTAATGTATCTCCTTGCCCCTATAATGGGAGAAAACTTAAGGCAGCTAACTTATGACCTCTGTAAAAATTATAATTATTTATAGTTTCCCCCCAAATTATGTCATCTTTCTCAGGACTAGCAAAAATATAGATGTCAGTTTTTTCCAAAATAAAAAGAGAACATAACTTTAGCATATATCTCCCAAACTTAAATTTTGCTCCTTAATTCTTTTCCAGTGTTGATTTACAAAATATTACATATGACCAGTTAAAACACCACAAGATTTATTTTTCTTGCAAAATTGATCAGGAGCAAAGTTAAATATATTCCTGTTCAAAAGTTCATATCACTAATTATCTTTATTTGTAAGCTATAAGTAAGTTTCAAAGCACACCCAAATTGTAACTTTTTACTATTATGCAAGCATGAGTAGTGATAAATTAAAAGCCACACAATACCTGTTACCTGATAAACCATACAAAACTTGATTCTTGAGCACTCAAATGAAATAGGACGTGCCGTCTTTGCTTATAACAATAGTGTAGGACTCAAAAAAACATGCCACCTAGAACTGTACAAAATGATTTTGTGAAACAGTGGGAAAAGTCTTGATTGTTCTAAGATATTTATTTTTTAATTAAGTTCAGTGATACAATATAGATTTGTATATATAATGATCGTATTCATCATAAGGAGTTCTTACCAGTATTTGACATATCTTGATTCCTCTTTTTTTCCCCATTCCGTATTCTCCTTTCAACCCCTCCCCTCTCCTTACTTACAAAGCTTTGTTTCCACTTTATCCTTCTTTTATTATGTTTTTCTTTCCCTTCCTTTCTTCCTTTCCCTTCCTTAGTTCCTCTTTCCTTTTGAAGATTCTATGATTTTTAAAGTTATTTTTCCAAAATATTAAAATCTTTCTTACTATCAGTTATAAATGTAGTGGAAATGAAAAGAAATAATAAAAAATGTTTATTTAGGACAATTGTGATTTTAAACATTTAGAAATATTGAGAATTGCAGTGTGGATTTCATTGTCAAAATCCTCTCTGGACAGTACTTGCCTTTTCATCATTTAATGGAAGATGTGGGGGCTGGGGATTTAGCTCAGCGGCACAGTGCCTGCCTGACATGTGCAAGGTCGTGAGTTCAATTCCCGGTACCCCCCCCAAAAAAAAACCAAAAAAACAAAACAAAAAAAAAACAGAAGATGTAGGTGAGCATGACTTTTTATGCCTTATATGCTATGCTCTTTTTTAAAGTTTGGTTAAGCTTTCAACATTTTACCCTTTGAATTTTGAAAGTCAGGAAATATAGCCCTTTCAATAATTCTATTGCGGTGCTGTGGATCAAACCTGCAGCCTCAGACACGCTAGGCAAGTGTTCTAATCCTGATTCACACCCTCAGCCCTAAGATGAAATTTCCACATTCAAATGCAAATATGTACAAAGAAAGGAAAAGAGATGGGTGGAAGAGGAAGGAAGGGAAAGGAAATGGGAGGAAAAGCGGCTTTAAGATGTGTTCTGTGCACGTACCAACTCCACACAAGGAATAGAAACAGTGTGTCCTACAAACAGGCACTAATAAGAGCATACAATTTGAAGTTTTTAAGTGTCAGTTAAAGAGAATAACTTGCATACAAATTGCTTTGCTGGTCTTGCTCCTGCTGGAACACCTTCATCTTCTGCAGACTCCCTTTCTCTTTTTCATTTATGCTAAGGAGTTTGCCCTCAGTACATTTCTTTGTACACACAGCCTCTGCACATGGACAACTACATTTTCTTTATTTTTAAATTTTATTTTAAAGAGAATAAAAAAACAATAAAAATGATACAGAATTTCAAAACAAGGTGATAGGAAATTAACAATGGTTATTATATTTCAAACTTGTTATCTTCAAAGAAGTTGCACAGATTACCAGATATAGGTAGATGAAATTGATTCAACAATATAAACACTAACTGGTCCTTTCAGTAAATTAATAAGAATTAATAGTACAATTATCTTAGCTTTCTTATGTGTATCTCTCTCTATATATATTTTCCTTTCCTTCTTTTCTCCTTTCCCCTACCCCAGTTGTTCTTTCCTTTTCAGTAGCTTCTTTCCCTTTCACAATATCTATTGTACCTTTTGGATATTATTTACTCTTTCAGTTTCTTATACTAGGGAGACAATATGATGTTTACACGGGTGAGTCTGATTTATTTCACTTATGAGTAAGATCTCTAGTTACATCCATTTACCTATAAAAGATTCAAATTTACCTTTCTTTATAGCTGAGGAGTACTCCCTTGTAAAAAATACCACATCTTTTTCTTATCTATTCCTTGGTAGATGAACATTTGGGTTGTTTCCAAGATTTAGCTCTGACAAACTGTGTTGCTAGAAACCTGGGTGCATATATCATGGGTGCACATATTGCTGTGCTATAAAGTTTTCAGTTCTTCTGGAAAAATACCCAGAAGAGGAATAGCTGGTTGAAAAGAACCTCTAATCCTAGTTTCTTGGGGGATATCCAGTCTGATTTCTGCAGTGATTGTACCAGTTTACACTCCCAACAGTGGAAAAGGGTTCTTTTTTTTCCTACAGCCTCTCCAACATTTGTTATTAGTTGATATCTTGATAATAGCTATTTTTTCCTGGGGTGAGAGGGAATCTCAGTGTTGTTTTAATTTGCATTTCTCAAATGACCAATGATGTGGGACATGTTTTCATGTATTTATTTGCCATTTGTATTTTTTTCATCTGAGAACTGTATATTCATTTCAGATGCCCATTTTTGGTTTGGGTCTTTGAATTCTGGGGGGCTGATCTTTTAAATTCTTTATATGTTCTACATAGAAGTGCTTTGTGTGAGGGGCAATTGGCTAATATTTTTTCCCAGTTCATGGGTTTTCTTTTCACTCTGTTGATGATTTCTCTTGATGTGTGAAACTTTTTAATAAGATGAGATACAAACAGCTACTTTTTCTATACTGCTATTTATTCAGATTTCACTTCCAGTATCATCACTTTTTATTTCTTTACTGAAACTTCATGTTTGTTATCCAATTCTTTCTTTCATTTTGTAATATGTCATATGAGTTTACCTTTAGGGTACAAGGAGGCAACACAACCACCACCTTTCCTGTCTGTGTGTGAACTGAACAAGAGATATGTAGTGACTGCATATCTGCAGACTCTGAAGGAATGACATGATTGACTGCTGAATGGGAGTTGCATCTGTTATTTTCACAGTGATTTGTGGACTAAAGAGCTAGCAGAAAATATTGTACTTTGTGTAATCATTCACAGTTAATATGTATGATAAGGAAAATATGAACTATGTCTCTTGGGGCCTGGTATTCTATATCAAAACTGTGGTAGACCAAATCAGTGCATATTAAAACTGTGCAGCAAGAGGACTGCTCAAGTTGCTATTTGAATTTTAATACACCATGTTTCTTTTTGTCATCTAAAAATTATCTAAGTTCCTATTACATGTCACACATATCTTGATTTGTACAAAAGCCATGATGATTTGTGAATTTCAAAGAAAACATATATTGAAATGGAAATAGGTAACACTAATATCTGTTTTTCTTTCCCAAACCACAGGCATTAGCAGGATTTACGACTATTCCAACAAATACCCATTCCAGAACAAAACATTTTCTCAATCAGTTATTGTAGACATTAACATAAATGTTGTACAAAAACTGGATTTAAAACCCAGAAATGTGGGTTCTACTACCCAAACAGAACTTAGTCTGCTTCTTCAAAATCTAATATCAAGTTTCCAAGTAATTCACTATAATAAAAATAACAATTGAATTCTCAAAGTTTGAAATGGAATAGAGAAATAATAGCAGCAGCAGCAGCAATACTACTAGTAGTAATAGTAGTAGTAATAGTAGCAGCAGTAGTAAATATATATTTACCAACTTATTGGAAAAAATAGAGCATCAGTTAACAGAACAAGATGAGGGAACTATTTGAAATAAGGTGTTCCCTTCTGAAAAGATGACATTTACACTGAAACTGGCAAAAAGAATACGATCAACCTTAAGAGTAGGGTCATTCTCTACAAAAATAACTCTCTATGTAAAATTACTGATGTGAGCTGGACTCATTCTAGTGCATGTAGGCTTATGAAAGAGCAGTTGCCCAGAGAGTACTGAGAGGGACAGTGGCATGGTAC
This sequence comes from Chinchilla lanigera, assembly GCF_000276665.1. Classification (NCBI taxonomy): domain Eukaryota; kingdom Metazoa; phylum Chordata; class Mammalia; order Rodentia; family Chinchillidae; genus Chinchilla; species Chinchilla lanigera. The sequence continues at coordinate 35,309,259 of NW_004955406.1, read as the reverse complement.
AAGTATGGGAATTGGTCATAGACCTGAACATTAAGACCCCTTGAAGTTATGTTTTATTTTCAGCCCTTTGAGGATTTTCATAAGACTGGTAGGAACTGACTGACATTTAAATCACTCACTCAGGTGCTTTGTCACTTGCAAGGAGAGGTGTAACAGGCAAGGGAGGACGGTGGAGTAGACAAGGGGTGGTGTCGATTGTGGCAACTGTTGAGTATAATACCTCAGTGTGACTGCAGCAGGAAGAAAGGATTATTTCTAAGTCATCGAAATAAAAACTTGTGTCTGTGATCTTAGTGCTTGCGGATTTTTCTGGGTACAGCTTATTTCCAGCAAGAATGGACGGTTACTCAAGGATTGACTCCATCTCTACACATCTGCATCTGTACATGGGTCATCAAATTTAACATTTTTACTGTGCGTCACCAATTACAATCTATTATCAGCTGCTGCAGTGCATTCCTGGCCATGATTTGTGGGCTTATTCTTCTAGTTGTGTATGGGTGTGTGAGCCTATCAGGAAAAAACTCTTACATTCGCAGTTTGGTCAGAGTCTCCTAGTGCCAAGCCTACACAATTGGACCATTTTTTAATTCCACTCTTTGTTACATTAATTCTTTAACCTGTCCAGTCTTGCCAAATTATATCCTAAATATCAGAATTAGTCTGTGTTCCTAAGTCCATTCAAAAATGCCTGGATAAGACGTTAGCACTCACCATTGAACTCTTGGGTAAAATTTGTTTCCCTCTTTCAGATTCAACTCTGTGTTTATCAGTTCCTCATCAATAGGACAAAATATGCAACACCCACAACTTGAAGGAGGAAAGGTTTATTTTGGCTCATGTGTTTTAAAGAATTCGGTCCATAGTCAGCTGTTCCAAGGCTGGATGGGCATAATAGAAGGGTCTGGCAGGAGAAATCTTCTCCTGTCATGGCAACCAGGAAGCAGAGAGAGAAGGCAGGAGCTGGTGATGGAGATAAACCCTCCCAAGTCACACCCCAGAGACCACGTCTAACCAATCCCCGCTTTCTCGCAGCACACTCCACTGCTTATTAGGGGATGAACCTTCCAAAAGTCCTACCTCTCAGCACATAAGAGTTTTGGGGGGATATTCCAGGTCCAAACCATCACAAAATCCTGTAGGAAAATGTATTTTAACCTTGTCTATCTTTCCATAGGTCAGCCTCCATTTCTCACTCTCCTGCTAAATTCTCCTAGATGAACTAGTTCATTTCTGTAGCTTTAAATGCCACAACAATATAAAGATTCCTCAATATTTTCAAGCCAAGACAATTCTTTTAAGTGCCAGACTCATGTATCTCACTTGACATATCCTTCTATATGCCTCATAAGCATCTAAGAATTCACATGTTCATATTTGATCTTGCTTTCCCTTCAACCCTTTACTAAAAAAAGCAACAACTGTCCTCTCTGAATATTCTGTTTCAGGAAATTATTCTAACATAAGCTTAGCTATGCAGCAGTCACTTCTGATTTCTTTGTTTCAGGAACACCAGTGGCTTGATTGTTCCCCCCAACCCCCAGAATTCATGGGTTGGTGCCTGAATTTCTCAGTGGGCAAAGTTGCTACGTGGGAGCTGAAAGGAGGGGTTTGGTTTGTAAGGGTGGAGTCCTCAGGAATGGATTGATGCTTTCCACACAGGAATGGGCCAGCTACTGAGAAAGTTTAGCCATCTTTTCTCTCTGTTATGAGTGCCCTTCCTTCCCTTCTGACTTCTGCCATGCTATAAAGCAGCATATACCCCTCAACAGATGTGGATATCTAATCATAAATTTCCCAGAGTTCAAGACCGTGAGCTAAATGGACATCTTTTTCTTATGAAATACACAGTCTCAGGTATTTTGTCACACCAAAAGAAAATAGATTAAGACAACTCCTAGGGAAAATAGGAAAATTCCTTTGATAGCATCTTCAGAAATTATTGAGAGTGTATCCACTTTTCTCCTTCTCATGTTGCTTTCTCTGTAATCCTTACTGCTTCTGCCTTTGCCACTACAATAGTTTACTAATTGATTTACCTGATTACCTCATTACTTCCCTCTACTTCATGGCAAAGAAAAGTGTTCCCATGGTGCCTTTTCTCCAGAGGCACAAGTAATCAAACACAGCAGGATTTCTATTTACATGTAGCACTTGCCTTTAGCTGATGCAAAATTTATTCAATGCTACAATTAATTCAGGGAGGAAGTTGCCATGAAGTTGAAATCTCTACCCAGAAAATAGACATCTTGTGCTCCTGTGAACATGTAAACATTTTTTTATCCTTTTTCCCCCTTGAAACCATCCAGTACTCCTTTAAACTGCTTTAACCCAAAGCATTAAGAAATTCTTATGATTATTGCGTTTTAATCAATACATTCCTTACATTTTAGTGACTTTGAAGAGAAGTGGTAAAGTTAACTGTTTGCATAGAGTATTTCCATTTTCTACATTCTTATTTGAGGCAACAAGAATCTTTAAACAAATAACAAATGATCCCCCCTCCACAGAGTAACTTTTATTTGGGGGTTTCACTTGAGAAGAAAAGAAAACCAAGTTTTGTGTCCCTACATGTAAAATCTCATTGTCAAAGCTAATTAATACAGATAAAAATTTAAAGTACCATCTCCCTCATCCAAAACAATACAGGAAGATTAGCAGGAGAGGAGACGTAGGGGCTCTTTCATTATTATTTTAAAGCGTACGTGATATGTTCAGGTTATGCTTACATCCAAATGATGGGGTGTATATTACCTTATATCTTATTACGTTTGCAAATAGCACATCCTATTAAAAAATTTATCTGTTTTGTCCATAATCTGTCCCCTAGAATCATTCTCCAACTCTAACTTCTACTCTAGCTAAGCTCTTAAAGTTTTTATGCAAACTCCTACTTGTGTAGTAGTGTAGAGTAGTATATAAAAATAAACCCTTTTATTTCAGTCTAAATTCTGCTATTCTTTCTACCTTTCTTTGTGTAATTCTTCATCACAAGTTAACATTTTCTGGGCACTCATTCTTGGTTATTATTTGGAATTCACATCAAATTTGCAAGTCTGTAGTTTTCATTATTTACCATTCATAAAACCAATCTGTAGGATGATGTTTCCTCAATTGTATAAACATTTTTACTCTCTGTAAATTCCTTCAAAGTTTCTGGAGTCATGTTTAAAAGTTGCTTCGGTCTCTACGTAGAACTCTTTTGATCATAAAAATTTGAACTACTTAAAGCAAGAAGAAATTCCTTTCTTTTTTGTCATAATACAATGTGAGTTCCAGTTTTCTTTTAATGATAGTCATCAGCCCCCTCCAGATTGAAGATAAACCTAAATGGAGAGAAATCAGAAAGCATGTGAATAAGCAAAACAAAAACCCGAAGAAACCTTTCATCAAAATCACTGTCAAAGTGACTTCACCCAAGTGAAATTTGAAAATATCCAAATGATCTTTTTCCTATTATGTTATAAGACGTTGTGCTAATTTGACCTTCATGAAAATGATATGTAAATACCGGAGCGTTCCAGAAACAAATGTCTCATTTCATAAAATACATAACCAGATTCTCAAGTAGTTTAGATAGATCCATATTTACTGGCCTCACTTGTATAGCACTAACAGGAAAAGGAAGAACAACTACAGAATGCACATTAATCTGTAATTTGTGACCCTTTCCCATCCCTCTATTTACGAAAACCTGAGATTTATTTTCTTACATAACAGCAAGAGGTAAAGCAAATGGCTCTCGGCAAGGCAGGCGCACCCTGAATGCTACATATCACTGGTTAGTAATGCTACATATTATATCTAACCACCTCATCTTCTTGGTATAGTTACTGCGTGATAGAGTTTCAACAGCTTTTTTTCCTTCCCCCTGCTTATTATGGAATAGATATTACAAGGGCTAAAAGGGGTCATACATTAACTGGATGAGATCCAATTATGGAAAAAACCAGAGCAGTCCTCTTGGGCAAACTGAAAGCTGTGCTAAAGTGATCACATGGCTACACATTAAGAAGCCTGAAAATGTTCACTTTTTTCAAGATAATTTAATATATGTATGTCAGTAAAATTACAATTAAAATATCCACTCGGATACCAAGTAACTGGAATTCTTAGAGAAAGAAATAATTATTGACATTAAGAAAGCTATTTTATGTTAAATATATGCTGGTGTTATTCTTATTTAAATTGCTATGGAAATGTACTGTTGGGAAATGATCAATGAAATGATTTATTTAAAAAATAACTCAAGGATGACTCCTGGCTTTCCATTTATATTTAAATGTATGTTTTTATTTGAAGTTACTATTAGTAATATGACAGGATTACCCCGGTCTCATATAAAATGTGTGAAACCCTGAATTCATGCACTTTCAATATAAAAATCATGTATTGTTCTGAGAAACTATTGAGTCCTAAAAGGTATAGCCAAAAGCATATTGACACAAACGTGTGTCCACTTTGGGATAAACTTTCTGCTCTACAATATTATCTTAAAGAGATCTCCATAAGTCAGAAGCTGGTTTTAATATGCTACTATTGGGATACTTTATTATGTTTGATATTTTGTAGGATTTTTTTACTACTAGAATTTTGTACCCAATTGGACAAAAGTCACAAGTGGATATTTACCAGCAGGTAAAAAGAAAAAAAGATCTAACTTTCTTTCAGTACTGCTTTTGTAATATGTCAAAATATCTTAAATAATATTCCAAGAAATACCATAAAACTTGCCTCCAAATAATTTCACTATAAATATTCCTTACAAGCAAATTGAGAAGTATTAAGCCACTTTTCCAGATGTTAGAAATACTTAGTATAAGTGGGTAACCATAGCCAAATTTACCAAAAATCTTGAATACCCCATCTTTTTAAAATGGATACAAATAACACAGAATTATCATTAACACTGAGGAAACTCAGAAACCAAACCTGAGTCTAATGAGCTTGGTAGCCACCAGTTCATCCAAATGTAGTCCCAGAAGTTGAACATACTTGTTTACACATGAAAACAAAGTTCATTTAACCATTAGTGTACCTTCTATCCAGTAAGATACTCTGGGTGATTCACCTAACTTGAACACAGGATCTACAGTGACAAAAAAACAAAACCCAGTTCAGGTTCTGCTGATCAACCTGAATAGCTTTTGTGCAAATGGAAGCTTTTCTAGGTATGAAAATCTTTTCATATAGTTCAGTGGATGTTGCATGGGTAGCGAGACTGTGTGCAGTGGCACCGGAGAAAGAAGATATCGAATTAGCCATACATTTTCAGCCCAATCAAACCTGACCTTCTATAGCCATGTTGCTCCCATAGCTGTCATTTCAGCTAAAATTAAATATAAATTATTGGGAAACATTATTATATATTTCTCCTTCACCTCCTGCTTTGTTAAAGTACAGCCAACAGGAAATTGTACATATCCAAAGTGCACATTGTGATGATGGAAACTGTCAAAACAATTAAGTAAATTAACATGTCTTTAGCTTCACATACTTACCTGTGTGATAAAAATTCATAAGGTCTGCTCTCTCAGTAAAATTAAAGTACAGAACACATTTATTTAATACAGTCACCATGTCTACATCAGGTCTTACTCATGTATAACTGGTAGTTTATACTCTTTGCTCAAAATTTTATCTCCACACCCTGGTCCCTGAAAACCACTCTCTACCCTCTGTTTCCTTAACTTTAAATTTTTATATTTCACATATAATAATTCCATGTGGTATACATCTTTCTGTGGCTACCTTATTTCACTTAGCATTTCACTTTCCTCCAGCTTTTTACTTGGTAAATGTCCTCCTTTTTAAAAGCAAATACTTGGGCTGGGGATTTAGCTCAGTGGTAAAGTGCCTGCCTGGCAAGCACAAGGTCGTGAGTTCGGTTCCCGGTACCAGAGAAAAACCAAAAAATAAATAAATAAAAGCGAATACTACTCCCTTGTGTGAATATAATATATAGTGAATAAGGTATATTATGAATATTCCTTTAATAACATGGGAGTATAGATATCTCTTTGAGATACTGATATATGTATGTGCAAATATACATACTGATACTGTTATATATATGAGATTTCTAGTTATGTGGTAGAGAAATTTTAAGTTTCTGTGGAACTTCCACATTGTTTTCCACAATGACTATACCAATTTACATTCCCTGCAATCATGTATAAGGTTTTCCTTCTTGCTATATCCATGAAAACACTTATTTTTGGACTTTTACTTTTTGTTAATAGCCACCCTAACAAATATGAAGTGGTAGTGGTTTTAGTTTTCATTTGTTAAAAAAACTGATATTGCACATCTTTGAATAAAAATGCCTGTCTAGGGATTTTGCCAATTTTTTAATCAAGTTCTTTGTTTTTTAGTATTGAGCTTTATGAATTTTAAAAATATTTCACACATTGTGGTCTAATATTCCATACATTTTTTTATTTTGCTAATTTTTTCTTTGCTGTTCAGAACCCTTTTTAGTTCGACATACCTCTATTTGTTTATTTTCATATCTTTTGCTTGTGCTTTGTTGTCATAACCCAAAAATTCTTTGCCAAGACCAGGAAAAGGAAGTGTAACCCTATGGTTTTTTTTAGAAGTTTTAAAATTTGTAGTCTCATATTGAAGTCTTTAATTCACTTTGAGATTATTTTTATCTATGATGTAAGAGTTTAATTTTGGACTTTTGCATGTGAACTAATTTTACCACTTCTATTTATACCAAAGATTATCATTCTCCCAATGTGGCATTTTTGTGCTCTTCTCAAAAATTATTTGACTGTACATACTTGAGTTCATTCATATTCTTTGTAATCGACCCCACTACCATACATATTAGCGTTTATTCTAGTAGCATATTGCTTTTACTATAGTTTTGTAATATAATTTGTAACAAGGATTTGTGGCACTTCCATATTTATTCATCTTTCTCAAAATTACTTTAGCTTTTGGGTTTTAATTTTGTGAATGGTTCTCTTCTAATATTAGAGGAGTTGTTCATTTTCCTGTGAAAAATAACCACCAAATTTTGATGGAAACTATACAGACATTTTTGATCACTGGGTTAGTATAACAGCTTGAAATTTCTCCCACCCATGAATTTAGTGTATTTTCCTGTTATACTTCTGTATACTTTGATTTCTTTTTATAGTGTTTCATAATTTCCAGTGTGTAAACCTTTTACCTTTCTGGTTCGATTTATTTCCAACATTTCTTATACAATTTTTAATGAAAGTTTTAAATTTTTATTGGTTTGTTGTTAGTGTAGAAAAATTTAACTGATTTTTGCAGGTGATTTTTGTATTTTCCAACATCATAACATTTCTTTAATAATTTTAACAGTCTTTTCTTGGTAGCATTACCTTTCTCATATATAATATGATGCCATTTTCACACAGATATTAGTTTTGTATTGCTGCTAAAATAAATTATAACAAATATGGTGATTTAAAACAACACACTCATTCATAGATCAGATGCCCAGAAGTGCAAAGTCCATCTTATTGGGTATAACTCAAGGAGAAGAGGGCCGTGCTATGTCCAAGGGCACCGGGAGGCCTCCTTACCTCTTCTCTCTCTGGTGGTTGCTCATGTTTCTTGACCTGTGCCCAGTTGCTCCAGCCTCTGCTTCTACCTTCACATCACCTGCTGCTTTGCGTGTTGTGTCTTTCCTTCTGTCTGTGTCACATTTTATTCGGACTTTTGTGGTTACATTGGACCTACTTGGATGATCCAGGACAATCTCTTCATTTTAAAAGCCTTAATCACATCTTTACCACAGAAGGTAATATTCATAGGTGGCAAGTACTAGAAATCAGTGTCTGTCCAGTGCATCATGTATCACTTTTTAAAAAGCTTAAACGTCGGTAATATCCACCTTAAGAAAGCCCGGGTATTTTAATCATGTTTTGCATACCAGAAAAGTGTTACCCAAAGCCACAAAGCAACATTTAGAAGTAGCTAAAAAGAAGATACAATTAGCTACTTTATTAATATTGATAACTTTGATTATTTTTGTATTTTGGTGTGTGACACCCACAGTGAGTTAGGAAATTTTAGATTTTTTACCTGAGGAGTTTATGACAGATGTTATATATATGTATATAAACTCCAAAATAAATGCATCAAAAATTTTACCAAAATTCACTGGAGTCATGACTTGAATTATCCCATGCTCAAGAAAATGTTTCTTTACAGTGTGAAGTATGCCCTGTGTGTTTTAGCACCTACTTTGAAAAACAAGAAACCATAAAGTACTGTCACAGAAATATAGAGCTTTGTGAAAACAAAGAGTACTGATCTAGTCACAGACACAAACCCCAATCAGCACAGCAGGCTTACAGCAAGGCATGTACTCCCTTAGTTCATATTATTGCATCCTGTCTGTGTCTCATGTTTATTCCCTCATTTAATATGTGGAACTTAACTTGCAACAGAGAGTCCCTCACATGAAAAAGGCAGTTTAGCAGGATGAGTAGCTATTAGTTTTCATATTCAATAAAAATAGGTTGACTTTTTGACTCTGACACTAAGATTGAACATACCATTTTTCTTTTGTATTCGTTTATATATTACTAGATATTGTAAGCCTCCACGTATATAATGATATCTATTATAGATAAAGAACGTGAAAATAAGGCTGTGGCCAGAGATTATGTGTACCTATGTATGAAGGAATTTTTAAAGATAGTAATTACTTTTGAGAGGATTTGAAGAGGTGTTAGAGAGGAGGATTTTCAGCTTTTAAAAACTGAAGAAGCGGGAGAAATGAGGAGAGAGGGAGGCACACAGACAATGAAAGGAGGGGAGGACAGACAGACGATAGAAGAGGAAAATGTATAAGCGAGACTAACATGATGGGCTGACGTGACAGTAAGGGATAGCCCAATTACAGTAGAGAGGATGTTAGATAACACTAGAAAATCATGTCTTAGAAGAAGGCTCAGGAGCTGTAGATATCGAAACTCAGATACAAATGGTTCCATGCGACGTGACAGGAGATAAGGGACCCACAATGTCTTTCAGCAAAAGAATGACATGATGGAAATAGTTGATCATTTGCATATATAGTGAAAGAGCTTAAAGAATACTAATCAAATGAAATTGGGAACTGAGCAAAATACATCTTTTGAAACAGACAATTTAATGGAAAATTGTGACAGTATCCAAGTAAATAACATAACAAGGAAAAGACTGCAGAATATTGATTTAATGCATCATTTAAGCAAGAGAATATCTCAAACCTGCATTATCTATGCTCTATTTCCTTGTACCTTGGACAGCTTATCTACCTCCCTCCCTCCAGGAACAGGCACAGTTTTCTACATGAATTGTTTGCTCATGATGTATAGTACTTAGCAGAATGATAAACCACATCTCAAAGAAAACTCAGCACTTTTAGAAGTTATGTATTCCTTAATATGCTATGGGTTAGAATATCATGAATAAAAATGACTAAAATTAAATTCAGACCAGAAGAAGACAACTGCCATCGCCATCATCTGCTGGAAACTTATCACTGCCAAAGAAATCATCTTCAATATGCACAAAAGTTTGTAAATTGCAATTTGACCCCATTGTATAAATTTCAATAGTCATTTGAAACATAGAAGGAACCCATTTAAAATAATTATGTTGATTCTAAATTGTGCATTCAAATGATATGTTCAGCTCACAGTTTGGGGATATGACAAGAACACATGCTATAAAAACAAAATGAGAAGTTGAAGTTCGTTATCAAGCCTATTGTTAATTTTAGATGTAGGTAAGGAAAATTTACCTCTTTAAAAAGGCTCAGATTTAAAACACCAGAAATGATGTTGTTATATTTATATATTTACCATATCAGATATAAAGTTAGCCTTTATTACACCGAAAGCTCTGTGGAATTCTTCAGGATGGGAAAATAAATGTCACTCCCCATTAAAATGAACCAAATGCCTTATTTGGTCAAGACAGCATGCATAATTTAATTAGATGCCCTAATATTCTGGAAAATGGCATGAAAGGGCAGCTCAAATTTGTTTAGCAGCTCTGAATTTTAGAGGCATTATAGCTATATAGTGTGTGTCCTTATGAAACGTTCCACGATCACATCACTTCTGCTCATCACTCCAAAAGGTGTTAGAAAATTCCAAATCTCTGCAAAGCATCATAGCCACAAGGATGACTGGATGTGAAAGTTGGAAGGGAGAGAGCTTAGTAAACTTTCCAACAGAGATCAGAAGAGTTTAAGGTTTGCATCGATCTGAACTGGTAAGGGCGGCAAGGGACGTGACTCTGGAGGGAGTAGAGAATAAGAAGGAGCAAAATCCTTACAATTGAGATTCTTTTGCAGGATGAGAAATTTGATCTCACTTTTGCTTTCATGAACATAAGCAAATTAAGAAAAGTGATATCTTACTATTTATCAAACCCTCAATATTTGGACAATTCCCTAATTTATAGTTGGAAGACAGAATCAGATTAAACACATCGGTGTTATTTGAGTTTCGTTCTCTCCGTTGAGAGTTGATCTGGCCCTAGCTCAAGGAGAGGATCATGGATGTGAAATGAGTAGATGAACTAAAAACATCAATAAAAGGCTGACCCAAAGAACTTAATCAAATCAGACCATTTATAGGCAGGGAACATAATACCTCAAAGGGAAAGAGTCATGAGAATTATTTTGCAGAAAAAAATTCTTGACAGATTTGGTGTTAGTGTTGACTTGATTATTACTTCCTTCATGTATGATGTTGTTTTCTTTTTCATGACTGTCATATACAAAGTATACTAAATAGGCATACACATATATATGAACTGATGCTGTGTTTGTCACTTTTAGGTGCATTTCAATGATTTCACAATGGATGCACTATAGCAAATTTAGCCACACCTTATTATTTCTTCCTATAAAGTAAGAAAAGATCATCATTCTTACTTTCATCTTCCCAGTTGATGACTGCTGGTAAATAATACCATCTCAGCTAATATTTGTCAACTTGACTAACTGGTTCAATCTTCCTATACATATTATAAAAGTTTTATTTAGGTCTCATACAGCACCTGAAGCAAACATTAAACTAACTTAACAGTTACTCCAGGAAGATAGGAGTGGCTCAAAGGAAAGAGACTGCATTTCTCAATCAAAATGCAATGAATTGCATGAGTCAGATGGACAGCTTATTTACATGTGATATGACAGTAATGGTTAGACATTGCCTCAAAACCTGTTTAGTTCAGTTGTCTATTTCTGTAACCAGGCCATGTCAGGTTTGAATCCTTGCAACTATGTCTTCAGGGGTTTAAGGAAAGATGTCAGAAAATCCAATAATATAAACCTGAAATTAAAACTGAAATCTGTACATGATATTGTAGAAAATTCAACAATTTTATCACTGACATCTCTAAACTCTGTATCACTCTTCATTGTTGCTGGAGATTGACATTATTTCCTATACTATAGTCTCACAGAAAATGGGCTTTCTCTCCATCTTAGTCTATAGACTGAAGAAAAATCTTTCAGTCACAACCTGAAATTCTTATAAAAACTTACCCGATTAAGTGAATTTTAATCAAGTCCCAAACTTAGACCAAAACACTGTAGGCTGGTTAACAAGAATATGTTGTTGCACTTACAAGCAGGGGAAGCTGATAGGGTTTCTTTGATGAGAGATCTAGGGGAATCATCCAAGAGGCATTCACTCATCTATCTTTACCCTACTTCAGGAGCTGTGCTTCAGGTGAAAAGAGTTCAGCGCCTTGTGGTGCGACACACATGCTTTTCCTGTCAGCCGTGCCCTCATATCTTCCCAGATGCCCTTGGCTAGAGGCAGTAAGAGATTTTTACTTGATCATATATGTATGTTTCACACATGATTTCAAGTTAAATACTGGCTGTAGGTTTTTACTCATTACTGGTTTTGTTCTCCTCCTACCTAGACCTGGAGCTCAGTTTCTAGCCTGTTCCTTACTGCGACTACTTGGGGTTATTCTTATTCCTACTTATTCCTACAGATAGGCTTAGCAGCATATCTGTATCATTTATTTACATCCCCTGACTCAGTTCTACTGCCAAAGCTTAAACAAAAAAATTTCAATGTAACACATGTGTGCTAAAGCATCTAGCTGCAGGTGCTATTCCCCTCACTCCTACCTCAAAAACTGACTCAAAACATTGGTAAGATGAAAAGTGGAATAACTGTTTTGGAGTAGAGGAAAAATAACTCCATTTTCTCTTAAACCTGTTTTTCAAGATTTATATTGTATCTGACATATATTATTCATAGGCAGGTCCCTCCTTATTTTTGATATTTTTATGACACTATTTAAAATCTTATATCCAACAACACATTTTCATTGCTTATTCTAAAGCTTTACATGCCAGTCTCACCGGTAGAACTGTCTACTTAAATTATTAATCCAATTTAATTTAAATTTTCATAAGTTAGTAAAGATGATTGCATGTGAGCAGCCAATTTTCAGAATTGGTAAGTTCTAATTCAAGACAGTGCTAATGTGCAGCCTTTGGGTATTAACTTTCCTTAAGTAAAGCATGAAATAATTTCTTTCATCCAAGACAAAATGTGGATGGCAGATGCTTTTCAGAGTGTTTAATTAATTATCCTAATTTTAGACCACCCCAAAGTTGGAAATAGTGCTGGAATTGCATATATAGATGCAGAATAAAAGTAATGTGCTGTCTGGTAGGTCTAGCAATTTTCATGACTGAAAATTTTAGTAGGTAATTTGGTGTATTTTTGAAAGCCATGTCCTCGCCTAGGAAGCTAGAGTTATGGAATAAAACACTAATTAGTGTACCTTCTCTGTTCTTATTATTTTTCCAGAGTCAGTAAGCTAATTCCTTAAATTTAACTTTTACTGAAAGATACCTGACATCGTTAAAGTGTCAAGTCAGTCATTATCATGGCCTAAGGACTAATTTTTAAAAGAAATAAGAAATAGAAACTTTTGTAAAAAGACCCAGAAAGTATAAAAGCATGTTCAATAGAAGTTTCTGTATGTCCAATTCCCCACAAAAATGTCAAAAGTATTACAAACTTGACATTTCATTGGGTCATAACCACATAAGTACTCACTTTCTATCAAAAAAGCTAAATCCATTCGAGTTAGTCATATGCATAATATCAGAAGAAATGTAAATATAAAAAAGAGAATGGAGCATATAGACAGTGAATGGTTTTGAGAATTATCAAATGATCTTACTTTGTATCAAAGCAGTTTCTCTCCAAGTAGTTACATTATCTGAAATTTTCACCACTGGATGTATGAATGGATCAGTGTCTTATCTCATTATATTTATTCATACAGGTGACATCTAGTAGAGCAACACTACTGGGAAAAGTTCTTTAGAGAAACTGATCTAGGGCTAGTGATATAGCTCGGTGGTACAAGCTCCTGCCTGGTAAGCATGATGTCCTGAGTTCAATTCCTGATACAAAAACAAAAACAAAAACAAAAACAAACCAAAGAATGACTATCATCTAGAGAAACTGATCTAGCTGAACACTAAACACACATTTCAGAAAAGCAGGAAGCTATTTTCAAATTTATTTTGAAAAAATTACCAAAGTAAATGGCTTACCAAAGTAAAGCCAAAATTATACACCTTGTTTTTGAGCAAAAAAAGAAAAATCACTATCTAAGGGAAAGCATACCAGAGTTAAAATTGTAGATGAATGACAAATATAACACTTGAATAGACAAATGAGCTAGGAGAAAATGGAAGTTTGGCTAGGGGTTGTAGAGTCTGTCCATTGGATTTTCACAGATTTGATTTTGCTGGTGCATGGCTGATGAAGACATAAAGATTGTTGTGGTCCTTCTTAAAGGCATCACCTGGAGTTCTGCAACTACATGACATACTAAACATGCATGAGGAAAAGACAATAAGATATGACAAAACGTTAAGAGAGAGGACAAGCACTGACAAAGAGGACAAAGGGGTAAGAAGGGTGATGGTACAAGGAGTGAGAACTCTTGCAAAAAGGGAAGTGGAGAAGAGTAGAAGTGGAAGGGCACAGAAAGGGATAGAATTAAGGTGTGTTATGCACATGTACCAACTCCACACGGTGCATGCAATGTGTATGTACTGTAAACGTGTACTAATAAAAACCTTTCATCGGGGTGGTTGTTAACATTACATAGTTGTTTTATAATATTATGTCTTAATCAAAGACTTCTGAATAGTACGTATGAACTTGCTAACAAAAGTGTCCTCTACTGATCAGCAGCTCAGCATCACCTAGGGGATGGGTAGGTACAGAGTCTAAGACAAAGCTCTGACCTACAGAATCAAAATCTTCATCTTAACAAGTCCCTCAGTCGTTGGTGTATACATTAAGTGTGTAGTGTGCACATTTTTGTGGCTAACTGCATAGAAAATCTCAATGTATTGACAAGTGAAATTCAACCTCTAGAAAGATCATTTCTTCTTTTATGTAAGTATAATTTTGTTGTTTAAACCTAAAATCACATAATAATAATACTTTTTAGTTAATTAATTCTAAATACTAGAGTATGCTTTCATAGGTTTCATAGTATATGCATACCTATTTTCTTAATATTAGAAGAAAACAAGAAATATATTTTGTATCTAATCAACTAATGCAGAGGAAATTTGGAGATTTAGTACAACAGTAGGCCAGTCTAGTTTTCTTCCCTTCTTTATACAATACCAAATCAGTTAGATGAAAATGAAAACCAAAATTTTGAGGCATTGCCTTTGTTCTCCATGAACCATATGAATTTAGGGGGCTGGGGATTTAGCTCAAAAATAAAAAACATTTCACCCACTTACAGGTAAAAGTCTAAGTTCACTGAAAGGTTTATTTCTTACAGAATTTAGTGAAAGATAAAAGACCACTTCTTTTGCATGTCTGGCTCATCTTCCTATGATCTGGCCACACATTTCAGTGTTTACGCATTGTGAATTCAGAATAGTTGAGAAACTTCCTGTTCAGATAGCTCTCATTTTCATCTGAACCCAATTTTCTCCCATGACAAATCAGACCACCCGTGACAGACAAACAAAAGTACTACCAAGGGCTAATTTTGTAATGAAAACAGTTTGTTCCTAAATGTGTGAAAGGCAGAAATTTCTATTCATCTTCTCCTTTGGAAATGGAAATTTGAAGGGAAATTAAAAGTCTTAATCTAATAATTTTTTCCTTAACCATAATACAGTTATATTATATTTAAATTGGTTGTAAGTTTTGGGGGTGCAGGGATAAGATTGTTTTCCTCTGTTGCATTGTGACTTTTCAGAAATCATACAATTTTCCAAATTTCAGTTTCTCTGTAGGTGTTAACAGAATAAAAACACTTGTACCACCTTCTCTTTGTGTTCATGTGAACATCATATATATAACAATGGGAATTAAAGAGCTTTGAGATGTGTCAAGTGCTGTATGAATACAAGATATTGCCATTGGTGTGTTTTCTGAAAGACATTATTAAAGGTTTATTAAAGATCTACTATGGGCTTATTTAATAACATGTAACTTAAGATGTACAATTCTGCCATCAATAATGCTCATTTTTCAAAAAGTTGATACGAGAAATTGACCTTTTTAATGCAGAAATACTTTTGTAGATCAGAAAAATGAACTTAAAAATTTTTTTACTTGATTGGTTTTGAACAATTATTTTAAAAATCTCATAAGTACAACTTTGAAAAATAGAGGAAAACACATATCAATCAGAAAGTGAATGTATTGGTATTTTAATTTTATTTCATTGTTACCAAGAGATGATTGTGTGGAATTCTCAAGACTGCAGACAAAGAGGACATCTAATTTTAACTGTTAGCCATATTGAAGGACACATGCTAGGAATGTGATGAAGTATGGTGGACGGGTTTAAGAAATCTTTGGGGTATGCTAATTAGTCAAATATAAAAGCCTGGATAAAAGAAGATTTGAACATTGGTCCAAAGTTGTCACTCTTTGGTCCCTGGCAGATGATGGTACTATGCCCAGAGACAAAGAAAAGTGAAAATCATATAATTTGAGGACTAGGTGATGACTTTCATGTTAAACATACTGACTGGGAGGAATTAGGTTGAGACATTCAAGGAGAACTACACTGTTACAGCTACAGTTGTGATGTTTAAGAGAGAGAGGTCTCTACTGTAGACAGTCTATCAGTCAGATTTTTACTAAAGAAACAAATATAACACAAGAGTTACAAATATATAAGAAATTATAAAATTCATACCGAGAGTGGGGTCATTGCTGTGACATTGCCTGCCCATGTGGCTTAAGAGGTTTTGGAATTTGGAAGGTTTTGAGAAACTGGCCAAAGAAGTAGACCCTGTATGCTGTAAGTTATGTGGGAGACTCTGTTTAGAGCCTGGAAAATCAGAGTACTGATGGAAATGCTGCCAATTAAAATGAGGCTCAGGAGGCTTCTACTGAGAAGGACTTCATTGGCTGCTGGATCCCAGGTGGTATATGTTGTGCTTTGGCAGGGAGTTGCTTTACATTTTGCTGGTGTTTAGAGGTATTGCCCGGATGGCAGAAAAATTTTAATGTAGTCTATTGTTGGAAAGGTGGCATGGTTACTGTTGAGGGCTTTGAGCTAGATCTATGTTGGAAATTAAAAGTAAAAAGCCAGCAAGGTGGTTTGAAGGATTTGGACAGAGGGAAAGCTCTAGTGGAGCTGAGTTGGTTGCAAGAATGAAGCAGAGAACATGGATGTTGAAAAGAACAGGACAATGGTAAGATGAACTGAAGCCTTTCACCCGAAGGGAAGAGTGTATTTGAATTGTGGGAGACCCCTGTTTTTTAGTCTGGACATGCCCTAGAGTTAAAAGTTAGTGGGAAAAAAGGATTATGATTGTAATAATTTTTAATAATAATTTTAATGTAGTTTATAGATATATGTTTGAAATCAAGTTAATTATTCAAAGTATTGTGGTTTTAACATTGACTTTTTGTCACCCATTAAATATTTTGCTTTTGGTATGGGGATGAGTGCAATGAGAATTTTATATATGTAATTGTTATGTTAATATCAATTTGAATAGACCAAGACATGCTAACTTCTCACAAATCTGCCACTGAAGACTATGGTTTAAGGAAATGTGTAGTTGACCAGGGGTGGATTGTGGTGGACTGACAACTGGTGGTCAACTTGTAACACCGAGATGAGCTGAACCAGTGTGCTATTGGATGTGGATTGAACCATCTGAAGATTGCCACCAATAACATAAAAAGGAGAACTGGAGAGGAAGAGATGGTACTCTTGCTTCTCCTGCGGGGTAGTGGGGGGGGGCTTGTAGTGCTGACTTTCCTGATATGAACTCAGTTGTTCTCATCATTGGAGGAGCTCAGAGCCCATTGTCACTGAGGATGGCTGTGGTGGTTTTTGGTGGAGCTCTGGTTCTTACTGTGAGTGTCACTTCTTGGCTCCAGTGCAAATCCCTCAGCCTGTTGGCACAAATCCTTCATCCGACTAGCACAGAACTCTCTAGCTTCCACTACTGACCTGTGGGCCTTCCCAGTGCAGATCCTTGAAACAGATTTGCACGAGAAATTGTTATGGGCTCTAGGCCTCCAGTTTGACTAGGAAGGGCATTGCCATGGGTTTCTGCTGGACTCATGCAGGACATTGCCACGGGATCCAGGCCCTCAGCTGGATTTTTTGTGTCTCCAGTGTATGGACAGATCTCCCCTACTCTTTGGCATTTGACTCTTGGGGTGAATGTTATACAATAATCCTATGAATTTTGTGTCCTGTATTTATTCCTTCCCCTTGCAGACCTGACTACAACAGACAGAGATGAGTAACATTTGTACAGAATTTTACTGACATCATGGAGGTTAATGAAATGACTGTGAAAGACTCTGGATTGGGAAGCAAAAAGGATTTTAGGGATATTCAGAAAAATACAAACGCTTAAAAGACAAGAAGAGGATCTACACCTCACAAAAGATAACACAATGAATAGAAAAGATGAAAAGAAAATCAGGAATACATGAGGCCAAAAAGAGAGAACTTTTCCCGAAAAGCAGGTGACCAACCACCTCAGCATTCTAGAAAGGTCAAATAACTGAAAGAACAAAAACTATCAAGAGCTTTAGCAGCAATGGGGTATTTGGTGGTCTTGTCAACAAGAACCATGGTGATGATGGAATCCAATTGATTAGGTAGAGAAATGGGAGAAAAGAAAGCAGAAATAATGACTATCACAAAATATTTTAAAAGGCTTGCTCAAGAAATGTAGAGGACAGGAAGAATGACCTGGTGTCTATAGAGGGGAATTTTAAATACTGAACAGAAGGAAGCATTACTGAATGCCAATATGCAGTTAGTACACAGAAAGTTGTTGACAATTTTAGAAAGACAGAGAAAATGCCTAAGCAGTTATGCAGGATGGATGTTCATGCACCAAACAGGTTATTTGCCTCAAACTGATTGAAACACAACTTTTCATTGTAATGAGATGCAATGAGAGAATGAGGACTGTACATATTGGCAGGCTCATTTGTTTTCCTGGGAATGAGAAGGTAAGGTAGTCAGGGACATGGGAGAAGATGACCAAGACTAGTTAGCATTGCAGACAACGATGGAAAGGGCTGGTAAAGAAACATTATGCTTTAATACAGCACTGAGCAACTACTCAAGTCTGGAGATTATCTCTTTACTGCAACACTCTTCATAGCCTTGTGAGAATTATACCCAGCTGCTCTTAGAAAGACCCAAATTACCTGCAGAAGGTCATCACTTCAATTGCTCCAAAATCAGATTTGGACTTGCGGGATGGAAGAAGGAAGGAGTCTTTAAAGATAAACAGGGGAAGAAAGTGGGAGATATTGGCCAGACACTATGAAATCATGAACCACGGACTCTTAAAACAGAAGGCATTATGACAGGAAAGAGAAGAACAGAAAGCGAGGGATTCTACGCATAGAAAACAAAGAAGCCAAAGGATTGGAGGTCCCCAAAAGGTCACTAGAAAAGCATAGTTATAGAGTCAGGAGGATGAAAGATGAATAGTTAGAGACTATGTGGCTTGATTTTACAAGTCCAAAAGTATAATCTTCCAAACCCTAAATTTGGGGCCTGTCTTATTTTGATGGGAGTGGAGGTGAACAGAGATACCAGGGTAGTGACTGGAACCAGATGAGGGTGATGGCTGGCCCAGAGAGAAAGAGAAAATCTGAGAACCAAAGGCCTGCTCTCCATAAAGTGAGAAAGACTGAGGAGAAGTTGGTAGACAAGAAAAAGGACTGAGATGAGTGTGCACTAACGTCATAAGGTTGCATTTAGTCAGCACAAAAGTTGCATGTAATTGATTTAGACTAATACCAGGGAGAAGCCATGGTCTCATAGATTCCTACTTCTTTCCTACTTGTTTCCAGTGTCTGATTTGTTTACTCTGAATTCACTTTCAAATATCATTTAACACAGTGACTCTATCTCAACAGATTAATTACTGATCTGATGAATACTAGTAAATGGATCACCACAAGACAAAAGAAATTAAACACTGATTCCATCTTTGCTATGTTAAACATTAGAAAGGGTTTTTTGAAAAAATGAGCTATGACCCAGCCCCTGAAAGATTTACTTTATAATAGGAAAGGTTATTTGATGAAAACAATAGCATGAAGTAATTGAATAATTGAGGCAATTAAGCATCACCTGTGGGAAAAAAAAATAGTTCAATAAAGTAGAAGACTAAATCTTATCTTCCACCAGGGTGGTGGCACAGACATGTAATTCCAATACTCTAGAAAGCTAAGACAGAAAGGACAATAAGTTTGAGCCCACCCTGGTCAACAGAGTTATTTAGTAAGTCTGTCTCAAAATAAACATGTAGCAATGCCCTACAACGGGTGTAATCAATACATACTGCAAACATGCGCTAGTAAAAATTAAGAAAATAAGAGTAAAAGTAATTTTAAAAAGTAGCTGGGGATGGAGATCATCAGGAGAAAGGCTCTGGGTTCAATCCCCAGTACTACAAAACAAACACAAAAGCAATCTGTAATACTTCCTAAGACATGTTTCCCTTATCACTTCTTTGAGCGACATAATACAATACTTTGAGGGAAGCAATGTGTGCTTCAGAAAACACGGCTGAAGATTCGGGTGCATTCACTTCCATCATCCCCTCTACTACCCAAGAAAATCACACAAAGTTGAGAGAGTGAATGAAATTTCCTTGTGAGTTGTGTGTTTTAAACTGCAACATGGGTTTCACTGAGGAAACCTCCTCAGGACTCTTGTATCTCTCTGGCTGACTTGGAATTTTTGACACCATTTTGAAGGGGTCCGGGATTTGATTATTCTGCTATTTAATGGACTTCAGGCTTTTTAACCAGTAGTAGGACTGCTGGTCCCGAAAGGAATATTCTGGGCTATGATCCTTCAACAGACATGGAAACTCCTATAGTTGCTAAACCAGTGTGAAGCCTATTGTAGGGGCCCAAGGGGATATTTGATCCCACAGCTGACCGTTAATACCTATTTTCAGTCCTATATGGGTCACGTAATGGTACAACCTGGACCTGAAGTAAGTATATGAGACCACAATGAATATTTTGTATTCATGCTAAAATTTTGAATGTCTTCTGTAAAACAGATAAGATATACAAACTTTATCAACAGCATGATAAGAATCACTATGGTATGTGAAATGCATGAGAATTGGTTCCCAAAACTAGTATGACACTGAATAGTAAAAGGTTCATTTCCTCATCTCTGAAATGGGAATAACAGAATGACCCACACATTATTGTTCTGAGGGCTCACTGAAATACAAAGTACTTTGCCCACTACCTGACATCTAGCAAGAAGATACCTCAAGGTGATAACCATCATTATTTTGGAAAGCAACACGGGTAGTTGAAAAAGTAAGCATGAACCCTAGATTCAAATCCAAGCTATGTGATGGTAGTAAAACGTCTGTGTCTGTTTATGCCTTGGAGAAATGAAAGTCATAAAGTGGATACTATGTGTTGTTGTAATGATTAAACTAAATGAGAAGGTGACAGACTGTCAGGAAGCATGTGGGAAAGCTCAAGCTACTTTTCATGTCGATATTCCCTGCATGTATTTGGCATAACTGGTTCAATGTTGTGAAGAAAGTTATTGTTTGTCAGAACCCACCGTCCTCTCCTTTACTGTCTGGAAGAGGAGATTTAATTATGTCCCAGACAAATGAACCTGTACATCTTTACAAGTGTTCCAGAGGTATGGTAAAGAATTAGGTGAATTAAATAATCCTGGAAGAACTAAAAAAATACCATCTGAGTTGCAGAGTTGTGCATATTTTATATTACCAAAATAAGTAAATGAAAGAATATCTTTGAGTGGAAAATTTTTATTTCCTCTTTATCCACACTTAGTGGAAGACATTTCTTTGATTTATTTGATATTTTGCCTTTTAATATTTTCCAGAATTATTTTTCTCATGCTTTATCCAAAATGGAATAAGTACTATACAAGTTAATTTTGTTTCTGGTGTCGCTAATGAGCAATTTAGCCTGTTAGTGTAGAAATGCAAGAAAGCCTCTTTAAAGATCAAAATAAAATTTAGAAACTCATCATTCAAAAAAACTTGATTTTCTACTTCAAAACACGACCGAGTTGCACAAAAGAATGCAATTGGGAATTTATTTTCTGTCACCTCTAAAGTTAACAGAGGGATTAAAAAAATACAAAAATATTTTCTGACAGGCTAACAGACAAAACTGCAGGGCAGGGGACTGAAAAGGGAAAAAAAAATCTGGAAAAAGCTGAGCTTCCAATCTCCTCCCACTGGTCTCTGTGAAGGATGACTTCAGTCCTTTTCTTAACTAATTCTGTCACTGTAAAATCCTACAGTCATTCTTCCACACATAAAGGACAAATAAGCTCAAGAGGAGGATCTAGATGCTTTCAGTTTTAACTATTCACCAATAGTGGAAAAGGCAGAATGCCTAAGCTATGGCTTTGTGGCCAATGGGGTAGCTGTGTATCTCTCACATGACTCACTGCCCCTGTCTTTCACATGGGCTGTAATTTAGTTCAATTCAGAACTGCAGATAGTACGGCTTCCACAGGAGCAAGGGATGCCTGAGCACAAGTGGCTGAGTTCCTAGTGACTTTACGAAGGACTTCTCCACCTTTCTGCGGCGTGAAAACAGGGCTTCTGCACCTGCACCAGGAACAGGCTGGGGAAAGCCTCTGCTCTGCCTCCGGGGACAAGGAACTGGAGCAAATAACCATGTGGAAATTGTAAGTATACATTTTTTTCCCTCCAGTGTACTGATTAAAATAGTTTTCTGTCATAAGCATCAAATATTTGAAGATTTGTTAGGGTCCTCTTTTCTGTGTCTATCGAAAGGGAAATGCTGCCAGGAAAACTGTCCAGGGGCAATTGTTGCATCCTTTATTATGTTAGAGATAAAGAATTAAAAATAAAAGTCTGGGGTTCCAAAGAGTAGCTGCAGGAGGCTGCACACCGGAGCATTGCTCCAGTGCGCTGCTTTGTTCATAAGAAAAAACGAAGGCACATACATGTGTACTTAGTTCACATCTTTTTGCTCTTTATGTCTAATCAGATTTGATCTGTCCCCAGGAAAAATAAAAGACAAACTTTGCTGACTCCACTGACAAGGGCACGATAGACTTTCCAGACATCTGACAGTTATTATAATTAGCTATGAAAGACTGCTAAGACACTTGGAGGCAAAGAGCTCTTAAATTCTGAACAATGGCTTCAAGCCAGGGCTTTCTTTTTATTTATTTTCTAACCACCAGTTTTAGTTTTATAATTGTGATACAGACTGTACTGGCTTCAGGTTTTACATCCACGAAATGTGAAATGAAGTCTCAGCACAAGTAAAGGTGACCGAAAGCGGCCAGTGTAAAGATACAAGGAAAAGACAGCTTTCTGTCTTAGGATTCAGCCTTCCATGTAGAAAGATTTTTTTTTTTTGAAATTCCTAATAGGGTGGAGTGAAGATGTGGGGGTGGGGAGGAAGCATGCGGAAGCAGCATAGAAGAATGCTTGAAGAATAAAATAATTTGGGATTTCTTCCTGCCAGAGGGCAAAAGATATGGTGAGCACGTAAGTTGCATTCGTGCTAAGATTTTTTGATGGAGTTTCAAACAGAAGCAGTGTACAAAACAGTTTTTTTTTAAATTTATGCAATAATTGGAAACAAATGGAGGAGAATGTTCGTGTATTATTGCTTTCTTTTTCTGTTCAGTTAGGGTAATCTAGCAATGCATTATGCCTGCACTTCTAGAATCATCCAAACCCTTAAAAAGTTATAAGCTAAGTCTCATAAGAAATTAAAAGGCAAATCAAATCAATGCGATTATGAGGGGTGAAGATTTTAAATGACAAAGCCTCCAATGAAAAGAGAGTTTGTAAGAACATTCTACCCTCCCCATTTTTAAAAGAGAATATTAACTCCATCAATTATTGAAAGGAATTATTCAAAGGCTCCAGACATAACTAATTATGGCTTAGAGAGCTGCCAGAGCAGAGCCTGTGTTCTAATTATAAAAGTCCAAGACATTCAGAACCATTTTTTAAGGGGGACTCGGACACAAGTTTTTTTATAATCTTTTTAAAATACACCATTTTTTTCTTTGTCTGCTCTCATGCTATCTACACCTCCCCCACCGCCGCCCACTGTGTGCTGAGACACCTGAAGGCTAGACATAATGATCAACAGAGCTCCAGCCTGTCTGGACTCCAGCCAGGTTTTTTTTCCCTCTTCTACAATCAAGGAGCTTGCACGCAATGCATGCCGAGCCTATTCCACTGCTATGTGCAGATCCGGGATGGAAGTCTTACACATACTGCGGAAAGATTAAAGACAACAATATCCCCTTTCTCTTACCCTAGACAGACTCAATGTTTAACCCTTTCATTACCTTTAAAACCAAGGATTCTTAGCCACTCTAAAGCAGGTCTCAGGGGATCCTGTAACTCCTGCACTATATTATATAGAAGCACATGCCTCATTTGGTGTAGAAATCTCATCTCGACAGTTCTTGTCAGGATATTTTAGGATTAGCAATGTGTTAAAGAAACAAAACATAATTTGCTGCTGCGGGGAATGCATTTTTGCAGAAACTTATCCTCTATGAAATCTGGAAAAAGTCAAAGGTCTGAGGAAAGGTTCTTGCAAACCTTGCAGAAGGTTATGTGCCATTTCTGATGATGCTGTTCTTTCAGCGTCTCTCTGTACCTCTCACTCTGTTTCTCATGTGCAGACTCAAGACACACACTTCAGTCAGGCAAGTACATCATTCTATCACAGAAGAACCCAGGTACCTGGTGATGTCATTATAGATAGAATTTTGCCTTTGTGGGCAACATTTTCAATCACCTAATCACCAATGTTGGTTGGGTGTGTGCCCAAAGGAAGTTCATGTGTTTGTGGGGTTAACCAACACCCACAGGAAAGGACTATTTTATTTGTAGCTCCCTCCCTCCCTCCTTCTGTCTCTCTCTCTCTCTCAGATATGTGTATGGAGCAGTATGGATATATTTATCAAGGTATGTGTAGTCAGGCAGAGTTTTCTGGTTCTAGGAACCTTATTAATATGCTGGTTGAACATTTCATTGGTAGCTGCATTTCCGTATGAATAGGTGGTAGAGATGTTAAGTATTTTGAAAACATTTGGATCAAAATGATACAATACTGATATTTCTAATGTCTTGGTGTTTTGCGGTTTAAAATTTTGAAACTATCAAATTATTTTTATTATGATCTTATTCCTTGAGCAAAGCGTAGCTTTATACAAATGATTTAGAAGTAATGCCTATTTCTTATGGTTTTATTGAGGTATATCTCTGGATAAAATGAAGGTTGGATTAAAATTTTTGTAGGCTGGTTCAGTGTACTGATTTGTCAGTTCTGTTTTATGGGTCTTACAGTAAAAAGTCACTCAACAAAAAGTGTTTAGATGTTCCATAAAAGTATATATATATTTACCTTATTTTTTTCTTCAAATAGTTTAATACATTTGCTTAAACATATTCCTCAATTTGAAATGTAAATATAGAACAATGATGATTACATAGTGCCTTTTAACTACGGAGTTTTGGTGTATAATTTAAATTAATCTTCATTAATATAGAATGATTGCGTATACTTAACAGCTCTTATATACTAAGTAATTAATACTTAATTTTTTATGTTTTGGAATTTGCTCCCAATGCTACTTCATTCTTACAGACTAAAAAAAATAATTCTCAAGATAATTCAAGGTATAGTCATAAGGAACACTACTTAGATGTAACATGAAAATGAATAAGATTTATTTTGCTAGGATATTATGTGATTATTTTAGAACAAGGGATTTTTGGTCTTATTTTCTTTCATGTTGCTTTTCTTGAGAAGAACATATAGCTTGAAGAATTGACACATCTTATACTTAGCAAAAACAAGCAGCGTGAGGTAGGTGGTGCTCTGTGGAGTAACACTCTACTGCAAACTAATAAATAACTTTTGTAAGAAATCCTGGGTCCTGGCTCTATAGTTTCCACATCCTATTTCTTGCAACAAATAGTGGCGCTCTCACCTGCTGATGAATTTTATAATTTCTTTACCAAAGTGAAAAATAAATAAATAGTTGGATTTAATTTTCACCTACTTTCTAAAAACAATCCATGACTTTGCCCACTGGGGATACAGTTCACTAAAAAGGCACCTTTCAAAGACAAGAAGATAATGGACTTGATTGAAACAGTTGAACTATGTAGCGCCAATTCAAGAACAAATGTTTTTTCAGAGCATAACGGAGAAAGAACAATTTACTATAGTACAGTGTATTCTCCTTACACAATGGTAATGATTTATTTCAAATGGCAGAACAAACAGTGCAACAAACAGTGTACCAAAACAACCAATGGCTCTCTTATGCCAGGGGTATATCAGATTCTTGTGTTTCGTAGGACATTCTTAATCCAATTATTTAACTGAAGATTTAGTTAAAACCAATACTCTAGCATATGTTGATGTCATGATCATGCACATCTTGTATATGCATAATTATAATTCTATTTAATATATTTGAATATGGTCTTATGACCCAAAATAATTGCTGGTAATATAATAAGAGGTTTTCAAATCTTTTAAAATATTAACATGTTTGAATACAATGAGTTTCAGATAGTGATATCAACTAGCTATGTGTAAACTAGCAGAGGGATGCACTCAAGATTTTGGACAAATTAATGTATGGGCATTATAAGTAGTACCCCACATCAAAAACATTTTAATCATATCAAAATATATGGCTGTAATTTGTCAAAGTCTAAAATATTATTACAAAAGCCACCACTCAGTTTCTTAGCATTAAGAGCCTGATTTCTAAAAGTAGACTCCACATGCATAATCTCTCCTTATGAAAAGAGATTGGTTTTTTTTTCGACTTCGGCCTTTAGGCACAGGGCCTGACTTTATTATGGACAGATGCCTGAGCACTGTGCATAGAAGCACAGGAACCTCAAGTTGCACTGCGAAAAGAAGGGAAACTGGTTTGGCTGCTTTATGCTTCAGATTTTACTCCTTCAAATCTACATGCACACAGCACTCAAAATCAATTTGCGTGGAAACTATTAAAGTTATTTTTACAAGTTTCCAGAGCCAGGGCTCTGTAGAGACAACACGAAGAGAAAGAGTTCTGAAAATGATTGAATGTCCCACTGCCTGAATCCCAGTGAGGCTCAGTGAGGCGCTGGGGTCAAATGGGCTCATGAATCACAGATAGGAAATGAACTGTGTATTGCATATTTGGAGGTTTAAAAAGAAACATTTGGGGTATTTTACCATAAACAGATTTTGGGGTTGATTTTTGGCACATCTTTTTAAACATCAATACTGCAGTTCAGCTGAAATAACTTTTTATACGTATAGCTACGACCAGATGGCCACGTGCCCCTTTCTTATTTAGATGAGACTTTTCCTTTCAATAACATCTTTCTTCCTGACCTGTTTAAAAATTCCAGCGAATGAAATCAGCACAGGATTTTCAATTCTAATTGACCATGTGCAGAGGAAGGGCCAGTGGAGAAATCAGTAGAGGCATTGTGAGGCTCACTGCCTCAGTTTTGTCTTTGTGTTTTACCCTTACCAGCTAACCTAAACTAATTGAAAACATTGGATTTTTATTAATATTAATACAGCTCCAAGATTTGTCTTCAATGAAAATTGTTTGAGGGGGCTGTTTCTATCACTTCATCACAAAAAATAAAAAGTTATGCACTGATACAGTTGAAACTTTCTGGTAAACAATTTATTGGTTGAAATACATGTAAATATTGGCAAGGTAGTTGAATTAAGATGAAAGAATGGTGATACTACATTTATTTTATTTTCCTTGCCACTTGAATAAATCATCATTAATGAAGATGCTCAGACATTTCTAACTGCCATGAAAACATCCACTATCTGGATATTTGGTCCATTATGTGCTTAATCATTGTAGAATAAAAATATTTTTCTAGAGATTTTATTTGGACTTGGAAGAGTAAAGGTCATCAAGAATAAAAGGTGATCTATGTATTATATATATGTATATGATTTAAAAGTGGACATCTAAGTTTTTTTTCTTTTATCAAATACATTATTACTATTATTAATAATAGTACTATATTTATTATTGTAGGGCTGGAGATTGAACCCAGGGCCTTGCACATGCTACGCATATCTCTGTCAGTGAGCTACATCTCTAGGTTCACTTTTTAACAAATTCTTGACTAAAATAATTATCTTCATAATTTACTTATTACTGCAGTAAAATGTTTTCTTCTAGACCCTTTAATTTTAGAATGGTAGAAGCGTGCGGTAAAACAAGTGATCTGTGACTGACAAAAGTCTGATGAATAAAGTTAGACAAAATACATGAACCGAACATCATATTTTCAAAATAGGTAACAAGAATAAAGAAAAGTTCCAGGTAACTGTCAGTGTTTTTGAAAAATATTAAAATGACTCTACAGTGACACTATCTCAGGTTTGGTACGCTTTGCCTACTATTCTTTATGTAAACTTTTATTTCAAGCAAATCTACTTAACAAAAAATTGATGTTTCATCAAAAGCTCAAGTTTAATTATCTGAAAAATGCATGTATTATAAATGATAATCATAATTGATTAGAATTTCTTTGCATCAAAATTGGCCAAATATTGAACTTGATTGTCCATGTAATTTACAATTTTGAAGGCATGTTCTAAGCCGCCAATGTATTAATTTTTAAGAAAGGTATGAAATTTAAATTTCTGAGATCATTTTACATGTATTTATCTTTAGCTCAATTTTGCGCTAACATGTATGGGAATTAGCAGCATGCCTAAGTACACGTGTTGATGAATACTTCTCATATTGGATGAGATTTCTCACTCACCTATGAATCATAAACACCCACCTGAAAATTAAATATATGGTGATGAGTTCAACAATTTTTGTTCCCCTACTCCAAATGAATAAAATGTTTAGAAATTTAACAAGTCAAAAATTATACACAAAAACCCAATAGTAGTGGTATACCTAAGGTATTGAATTCTGAATATTTATAGTTTAACTTTACTTTTAAAATGAGATTTTATCAGGAATAAATTTATCCCCCTCTGTACAAGAAGATGGATGCACTGTTAAAATTGTGTTGGTACTGGAATTTCAGATGATTGATGCTAAGATGCTCCAAACAGATAGATGTAAATATGAAATAAACCCTAAACTACTCTATTTCCATTTTCTCCTTTTGAAGTTTACTCTGGAAGCATAGGGCTATCTTCAGTTTCCAGGATCATGGAAGGACACAAACATTAAATAAAATGAAGAACTCCATTTATCATTGAAATCAGTTTTGGTATTTTTGGGGGGGCCCAGGGTGGAGATGTCCTACTCTGTCTTCATGCATCTGCGTTTTTAGGTGAACAACATAAGAGAAATTGTGATCAGTTATGGGAGTCTTGCAAGCTGTGCAAAATGTCTGCTCTTGCTATGTCCCCTTTCCTGTTCCCTGAGACTATACTGCTCGTCGGAAACAGATCCTTATGAAACTTGGGCCCTTTAATTCTCCCAGGACTCTGACCGTGGCTATTTTCACACTCCTTCAAAAGGACCTTCTCCCAGACAGCAGCACCCTCTGAACAGTTTGTGTCTCCACCCAGTTTGCTGTGCTCTCAGCCTTTTCTGCTTAGTTAGGACTTTGCCTCATCCTTAATTGTGTGTGCGGTTTATGGTTGACATGCAGAGCTAGTATGTCTCGGTGGCTGTTTTCTAATTTTATATTTTTAACTGTAAAGGAAGTAGAGTTAACAGGGCAGACATGACAATAAATATAGGGGCAGATGCAGATGTCTGGCATTCTGAAAATCTGCAATGTTGTAAACGGAATAGCAAAATTACTTTGAATTTGGGCAGCTCTGACGTGTAGCCCCTGAAGGGAGCTTTTTTCCATGTGGAAGGCTTCTCTCAGCTCATCACTTGAGGCGGACTCTCAGTTCATCCCTGTGATTCTTACTTGATCTGGTACAATTCCTGTAAGGAAGTTACTTTTTTTAACTTAAAAGGACTAACTTCTCTTTCAGAAAATGTTGGAGTAGAGAAACAAAGCATCAGTATGAAAACAAGAGATTATGTCAATAACACATGAGAGAGTATAGTATATGAGATAATCTGAAGTTAGGAGAATATGTCAAAAGTTTTGTCTATCCATTTTTTCATGCAAATGTATTATGTAAAAGTCCATATGTAACCCTCTCTGTGATTTTCAAAAAACCACAGAAATAAAATTTCTGGTTAAGCATTTATTTAACTCTATTGCTATAGAAACATTCATAAAAGAGACATATTTCATTGATTTGTGTAATTGCTTGATTGCCTCGTTACTTTTAGTTATGTACCAGGATATTATTCAGAATGTACTGGGAGAAAATGAAACACTCAATCACTACACTGGTTATTGTGAGCCACTTTAAAAAGTGCCCCCGTCCTGGAAAGTGTTAACCATTTAAGCTAACAACAGTAGAGTAGGGATAAAATTAGTCTTTGGACAGTGTGAGGACAAGAAAGGGGTTCATTTTTAAATCTTGTGAAGGGAGAAGGGGACCCTGGAAGATAGAAATCAAACTAAAGACTAAGCTGCTAGTGATTTGGTTGTATTTATGGGTTATGCGTACATGTTGAAAAGAGGAAGATCAGAGCTGTAAGATGATGCTGCAGGGGTCATCTGCGCTGCTCACTGAGTCTAAAGTCTGTTTAGTCAGTGCTTATTAAGGCCTGGTTTTTACCTTTGGCCTTCTCACTCTTCCTTGTTTCCGGTGCAATATTTTCGAAAATGCTCCACCATTTTTGAAAATTATGTCAAGCTTGAACGTTGAGGATAAAAAATCCTCAGTGGTTATGGTACCTGCAGGGAAGTTACATCTTTACAAAGCTGTGTGATCTTACATCTACTTCCTGTACAATTAGTAAACAGTTACTATCACTATTCTGTAAGATATAACTAATGATATTCATGTACAACATACATCTGAAACAGATTGATACATTTGTTGTTATAATTAATTTTTATAAAAATATGTCTAAAAGGATTGTGTTTTGTAATGGATATAAAATTTTTTATATAATTATTTTAAAAAATTCTCATACATATGGGTACTCAGTAATTTGTGAAGGTCTGACTTTCCAAACCTATTTTCTTAAAGAAATACCTTATTCTAAAATTGTTCTAAAAGAATAAAATACGAAATATTCTTTTTAGTAAACTTTGGTAAACGTTTCCCTACACTATTCGATGAAGTATGCTCATTTATTTACATAGTGTTTTATAACTATAAACAAAATCATTTTATCTATAATTTATATTTTGAACAAAACAGTCGTGGTTATGTTTCTAAAATAATATAACATACACAAACCATAAAATGACTCAAATTAATTATATATACACAAATGTGGGAATTAAGCCATATAGGTATTAAATTACATTTTAAAAGTTTTAGGCCTTTGTTTTAGATTTCTGAGTATTTTGCTTAGAAGACAATTTTCTAAATTCTTTAGTTTTAAATATATTTCTTAATTTTGAAGAAAATTGTATCATTTTTGAAAAGAATGGTTTTAAAACTTCACTAGAGGAGTAATATACAAACATTTGTTTTGGCTAAAATAAAAAATAGAGTAAACTGCATTTTATATTTTGAAATACTGCAATCTACACAGAAAAATAAAAACAGTATGGTATATGTGCACATTTCCACAACAAGATTTACAATTTTTAATATCATGTGCTACTTACTTCAAACCATTTTAAAAAAACTGTTTATATACACTCAAACATCTTAAACTCCATCTTCTATCCAGATTGTCCTCTGAGCATGGAAATAATTCTGTCTCAGAGCTGGTAGGTCATCTTTCTTATTGCTGTTTTTACACTCTAATTAATTATGTGTTAAAAACAATTTTGAAAGAATAAGATATCAAATATGATATTCCTAATTAGCTTATTTAAAATTTATCTTATGTCTTGAAATTAGAACTGTTACTTACATATATATTATTATTTGTAAACCATAATATTGATTAAATAAGAAGATTTAAGTTAAAAGATGTTTTTCCTTTCCTCAACTAACTTCCATGTTACTTACATATATATTATTATTTGTAAACCATAATACTGATTAAATAAGATTTAAGTTAAAAGATGTTTTGCCTTTCCTCAACTAACTTCCATGTTTGAAGAAGCTGAGAATATAAGTCTTTTGCCTCTCCTTGACTCAAATTCCTTCAAATTGAGGCTTTTAAATTTTAGCTGTTTTCATTTTTCTTATATTGCTAAAATATTATACTTTACCAGTATATCTGCTTTCCCTATTTATTGCTTTTTATAAAAGTTCATGTATTAAATTTAGCTTTCTGCATAGATATGAATGTTTTATGTTTCTCACTCATATTTTAAGGATGCTTATTTTGAAATATTCTAAGGAAATTCAAAAATTGCTTTTGGATTGGTTTGCTAAGAAAACACCACCAATATAATAGATAAAGAAATGAGCACTGATATTATGATTTGTTTTTTGTCTCTTCATTGGGAACCTTATTTACCCTATAAAATGAGTAAATTCATTTCTGAAAAAGTGTACTGATACTAAGGTCCTTATTTCCATAGAGTATTACTACAGATTTGCATAAATGTTGTGATGATACATTGTCATATAGACCTCTTAATGGTCCTGTCACTGACTTGGCAGCAGGGTATAAATCTCCACTAACACCTTTACTGTCAAGTGTTAATCTTTAACATAATCTACAGAGAGAAAACTTCAGTACATAGAGATGAGTTTAAATGTATTTGGCCTCCTATAATTTCCTTTCTAATTCAATTATTTGTGTAGCAATATATCAAGAGAGATCCACAGTCAATTTGAAACTTAAGTCAAAATCTTCATGCCTAAAGGGAAAAGATGAAACTACAAGTGCTTTGGTTAGAGAACTGAGATTGCTACCCACCTCAACTATTTTCAACTAATATTTATGAACTATACGTTATTTCCAGATTGGACAATTTTTACTCACGGGTAAATATTTGTTCCAGGCTGTATTTCTGTTAACATATTCTAAAGATGAAAACAGATGAGTATAAGAGATTTTGTGGTGTTTTTCAAGTTCTATTCAGAATGTATTACAGCGGTCACTATGTGACTTCTAATCTTTTAAGCTAGGTGTACATTTAAACAAACACCCCTACAACAATGATTTCAAATAGAGAGTTTTAAACAGAACATATCACTGTATAATATATTAAAGATGAGTTTTCTATAAGTCCATAAATTTATTCAAAGACATCACATTTTTACTAGAAGAAAAGTTCAAGAGCATGGAAAACTCTTTAAAGATTCTATTTTTAATAATTTAGTCCAAAGAACTGCAAATTATATTCACTATTATCGAACGTTTTCTTTCTTTTCTTTTTCACAGACAGTTATCATCTTCGCTAGCCTTTAAACTACCAATATTCTTTCACTCCAGATAATTACACAGTCAGTGTCACTCTTTGGGGTCTTTTTTATTGTTGCTTTTCCAAAACACTGGTCAATTCATTAACAACCTTTCAAAATTCTTATGTCTGTTTCTCATTATAATCACACAGCAGAAAAGAAAAAGCTCTATGTAAGGACTCAAACAATGTGTTTCTAAATACTGGGATGACTCTCTTTGGATCTGTTTTCCTATCAGTAATTTAGAGAGATAGGGCTGGTAGATCTCCAAGGTCCTAGGATATATGTCTGAATAATTAATGAAATATGAGTCCATCAGCTGATTAATGAACTCTGAGTCCACAAAATACAGTAATCTCTGTATCTTACACATGTGCCAAATCATCCATCCTATTTAAAATGTGGTCCTACATTTATTCAAGACCCTTCCCTTTAATAATGTACATTTCACTTCTTAAACTCCTTTGCCTGTAAACTTGCATGCCCACATGTGCTTTCTTAAATTCATTCTTCATCTGAATTTTAGGCTTTCCTGCAAGAAATGTCATCTATAAAATCACATAGCTGAAGGGATCTTGGATAATTCTGATACTGCATTTTACTGATAAGCCAAGTAAATTCAGGAAACAATGTAGTCACTTATTTGTAAAGATTCTTTCTTAGTAAGAATCATTCTTCACAAACGCTTTAATAATCTGGGACTATTGGGTAACCCAAGAAAAGAAGGAATTCATTGTGGGATAGATCTTAACTCTTATTTCTAAAGCCATATGATATGACTGTGGAGGTTTCCCCAGTGCTGATTCAGACAATAATAGTAAGAACTACAAGATGGATGTTTTCTAGTTATTCCCAAATTTATCATATTGTAGACTAGCACTATTACTCTTTTTATTCTAAGGAAGTTGATCATTAAGTGACTGCTGAGGAACTTTGCCAAAATCTTCATCTGAATTGCATGAATGTATAGTTACTCAGATTTCTTATTTATGAGCAACTTAAACTGTAAATTCTCTTGCTTAAACTAGTTTATAACTGATATATACATATGGATTTTCACTGGAAAAGAACAGAAGGAATTGAACGTACAGTTTCAAATGTTAGAAGTATTGAAAAACTTAAAAGTAAGAGTGAGGCATGTGGAACAAGAGCCAGTGGAAGAAAATATTGTATCAAGTGTGTGAAATAGTGAATATAACATGAATTTTAAAATGTAGTTGAAATGTAAATAGTTTTATCTCTATTGAGAATAATTTTTTATATAAATCTATACAAAAGACAAATTATTCCTTTAGGAAATTGTAAGCAACAACCAATTACAACATGTCATGAAACAGACAGAAACAAATTTCCAAATGCTGTTTACTCACTAAAACCATCTCTGCTTCTGGAATATCCTGTAAACAAAGGACACATGCGAATTAAACTGATTTTGCAGGTTTCTGTAGCATACAAAAATCAAATGTCAGCAATCCTTTCATAACATTCATAGTGCACAAATGTCTGAGATTTTCTTTATTCTCTTTTCAAAATATCAGTTTATCAAATAGTCATGTGAACAAATCTTTAGACGGGAAAATGCAAAAGACAAAGTAAAAGATTCAACAGCAAATCATATTAGATTTAGAAAGTAGTTTTCCAGTTGAAAGTGAAATAAATTATTTAATGAAATCATGTAGAATTTTAGTAATGTTTACTTATATTAGGTTTGAACTGTGTCGTTCTGTAAGGCTTGCATGCATGTATACAACATGAACATGTTAATATTATTATTATTAATGTATTATTAATGATTACTTCAGAGTTGAGAAGATTTTAATTCCATCATAACTATCAATATTGAGTTTATAGAACTGAATCCCCTTCTATCATATTTTATTGTTTTGGTACCAGGAATCGAACTCAGTACCTTGTGTTTGCCAAGCAGGCATTTGTGCCACTGAGCTCCATCCCCTGCTCCTCCTTCCATCATATTTTAAATGAGATATTAACCCAAGGAAGAACTGACCTAGGAAACATCAATGTCTGCTACATGTACATAAAAATATGTTTTATAATGACAATGTGGGGTCCTTTTCTTTTAATTAAAGCGGTTTGTTTTTAGGGTCAAATCTCAATGTTCGAGAGTTTCAGCATCCAGTTTGCAAAATCGTGTAACATTATTTTCCACCACAAAAAGATCTGAGAGATTAATAAAAGGCAAAGAAACTGAGGCCTGAGAACCATGACAAAGAGTCCAAATTCTTTCAATTTTTTGGCTGTCTCCTTCAAAATTATTGGCTAAGGGAAACTTAAAGGGCACAATGTACCCATTTAGTTAAACACATTAGCTCTCATAAAAATCCTAAGAATAAAGCTGAGATTTTGCTTTCATGAGAAGCATCAAATTATTTCAGAAGTGCTTAACCTTTTGCTTTTTAGTTTTGTTATCTGTACAATCACTTTGTACACAGGCATCACAGCACTTGGCCTATCTTTCTGATGATATTAGGGATATGTATTAAATATCTACTAGCAGTAAATCATGGTACGATGTCTAGTGCAGCTAATTTCATTATAATTTCTATTAGGTAATTCCCATTATTGTTTTATATTAGAAATGAGGAAACTGAAATACAGTGATAATGAGCTTAATATGAATAAGGCCTACAGAGTAGGGCTGGGTTTTAAGCCCAGAGAGGTTCTTCACCACTCAGTGTGTTGTGTTTGCTTTGTTTCCTGGCCTTCCTCCAACTTTTCTTTAGGTATGGAATAATAGGTGGAGGAAAATATCAAAGTAATAGAATTTTTTCACATGTAGCTTAGTATCACATCTAGAAACAAAGCTGGGCTTGTCATACTTCTCATGGATAATCAATTCTTGGATGTACATGTCCTATCTTTCAATTAAGTTCCATTAAAAGATTGAGATTGAACACATAAGCCCATGGAAAATCTCACTTATTTTTATTTATTGCCTTACAATTTTTCCTTATTTAACTCTCTTGAAATTTATCCTAATAAATTTGACCTTTGTAGATAATATACCTTTTATTTACACAGCAACTATGTTGTGAAATGAAGTTTGTTCTCAGCCATATTTCCCTTGGTTCCTGAACATTTTCTTTTTATCTCCCTTACCTGCTCAACATGTTATAATTTGCTATTCTATCTACACAGAGGCAGTGCCTCAAACAGTACATTGATGATGGTAGGAAATTCAAAAATTAATCTTGCAGCACTTTAGTAAATGCACTGAGCTTGAGTACATGTCATTCACAGTGTAACAGAAGTCCTGCCCACAATGACCCCCCAGATTGACATAAACATCAATAGTTCCTACAAGAAGACCAAATTAAATCCAAAGATAGTGCTGCTAGCTTGTTACAGTGTAGCCATTTCATAATTCTTCTCACGATTTGTTGAATATTAGCTCTGTGGAAGACACTGGCCACCAGCATGATTCATTTTCTCATAGTTAAAAAAAAAATGTAGATAACCTTGATTCGGGGTTAGTGGGATTTAGCAAGGATTAAACATGTAGTTAGTAATATGAAAAATATAACAACTAGATTTTTCTCATTTTAAAAATTTATTTAAACTAAATTTTGGTTTACTTATAGATGTAGCTGGATTTACAAGGTCTTCCCTTTTGTGACTCTTTAAGCATTAATCAACTGAAAATTTCTAGATGTGAAACTATGACTCAAATCAACTTCTCCCATAGAGAAGAAATGTAAGTCCTTGCCAGAAAATCTACTTGTTGATTCTCAGCATTCTAAAAAAAATGATTTCTTGATTTTGTGTCAGGTAGTGAAGTTCACTACAGAAACTCATTTTGTAAAAAGCAGTACAGCATTATTTTTCATTAAACGCTAGAACTGAAGAGATTTCTGCGACATATATTTTCCACTCACTTGAAAATATCTTTGGAAATGTCCACTATATTCAAACATGTATCAGGGGTCTCTTCATGCAAGATTCTAAGTAGAACTTTATTAAAGCTCAAAGGTGACATAATTGCAGGGAGCTAGAAGCTGTTTAGGCAAAATCAAGTCTTCACCATTACTCTGACGAAATTGTACCATAAATTGAAAATAGCCTTGTAAAGTCCTATTGACTATGCTGAAGCAGTTCCACTATTTTTACTTGAAAAAACAAGTACTCTGATCAGTCTTTCAAGTACTATTGGGCTATCAGTAGAAAAATTATTTTAGAAACTAATTAGAAATTATTATCTTTGAATATTCACAATATTTATAGTTTACTCTTCAACTTGATATCTGAGTCATTCATTGGTGTATTTATGTACAATCACGAACTTTTTGCCATATAAATAAAGAACTAAAAAAATAAACTACTATCACATTCTTGAGCAGAAATGAATGAGGAACTATTAATCAAATCACATAGTTTATTGTTAAGGTTAAAATATAGAATAATTGTGCCACTTTATTGAATAGCAGTTGCTTGAGGTTTTGTTTATTCTAAACACTGGGCTACACAAATAGAATTAATAAAAATAACATTATAATCACTCCAAATAATTAATTAATATCTTATTGAGAAGATGTACTCAAGCTTAAAACAGAAAATTATCTTCCATATGTTTCCAGAACATTTTAGTGTAAAAGTCTTAATTTTGAGAATAGCAAACATTTACTTTTGCACAGCATGTATTGAGCATAAATTTAAAGGAACAATATTTTTAAATGGTTCTTATTTAACATTTGTGAAGATGATCAATGTTTATAATTATAGAAAAACATCCAAATGCCTTGGAATTATAAAAATCTCACTAATCCATGTTTAGCATTATTTTGTTATGAAATATATTTACTGATTTCTAAGAGAATCAATCAAATGTTTCAGTTAATCTTCAGGAAAAAATAGACATTTCTGTATGAGTATTTTTTGTTTATGTAATGAATCGGGCATTTTATCAATTGAGATAATACTTGCATTCATAATGCATAAGAGTGGTGTATTTGTTGACTAAAACCATACTTTCCCAGTTCTTAAAGTATGCATATGCCATCATAAGTACAAAGTCACTTCATAGGAATATCTTCTGTATGATCAAATAAATAGCTTATACTATAGGATTTTTGTTCCATAAATCCACCTATATTTAGATGAGCTCAGATCTTAACAATTCATTTCATTCTGTACGCTCTGAGATTCCTTCTTAGTCAAATTCAGGATTGTATTGGGTTTAGGTGGGCACAACATAATCACAATTAGGGCAAATATAATTATCATAAACATTGACCACACGTTCTGGGTCAATTTATTCTTACGTATGATTGCTTCAGGAGTCTAAAATTTTCACTGTCCTCCTCTTGTGGCTTAATGCCCTACATCACAAAACTCTTAAGCAGACAAGAGACCAAAAAGTAGTAGTTTTAAAATCACATCAAAACAGTAGCGATAAAATGCTATAATGCTGATAAAGCCAGACAGATGGAGATCAAATACTCTCATCAAATTGTAATTTCTAGAATGGATTGGACTTTCATAGTGATAGCAGCTCATGGAACTATTGATTTTAGATAGTTTACCATCTGACCACGTGCAACTGACAGATGAGATCTTTCTTGTCACTTGCCAGTTTGAAACATGGGCCTATGTTTCTTAAATCCTTTCACCCTTGAAGTTTCCTATTAATTACATCAATACTGTCATTATCTTTCTATTTTCTTTCTACATGCTGGACAAGACTTTTATTCATCTATAATTAAGAATATTTGACGCAGATGACAGAATCATACATCATAGAAATTGCCCATGAGTGTCAAGTGTGTTGACTCTCCCCAAAGATTGAGTTAGAAGGAGATATGTCAAATAAAATTGCACAAGTAATTAAATTTACAACAGTTCTCAAGATAAAGTAGATGAAATTATTTCATAAAAAGTGAAATTTGAAGAAGATAGCAGAGAACACATTGTGAGAGCTAAATGGAGTCATGGATGGGACATTTTGACTTGGTGGGGGTGCAGATAAAGTGGGGGAGCTGTTGAGGAGCAAAAGCCATATTTCTGTCTTGGTCATATAGACCCAGGTGTGGAGTGCTGCTCTTAAAGAGAGTTCAAGAGTCAGGAGGGGCAGCCCTTCCCATTCTCTGCTGTTCTTTTTTTGTGAAATTGACATGTTGGTAGGATTCCTAGTAGTTATCATAAGGGTTCAAATGACAGTCACTCTACAGTGTTCTCCTACCTTGTGAACATTTCACTATCTCTAGTGAACCTTTCAGTATCGATGTGGTTCTTCATTAGCCATCTCTATACTACTGACTGTGACAAATATACATTCTCAGATTATGTTCTTTAGTGTACTGCCTCTCTTTGCCAACAATACAACCAGTTTCAAGCATTTTGATTAAATTGCTATAGCTTTTGTGTGGTTAACTATTAGATGCTAGTGTGTTATGATGGTTTCAATTACTGTAAGAGCAAGTGAGAAGGTAGGTTTGTTTTTCTTGTGTTTTGGTGCTAGAGATTAAACTTTGACCCTCTAACATGGTAAGCACATGTTCTACCCTGAACTACATTCCAGCCCAAGAAGGTAGAATTTTATTGTGCTTTTGATCTTCATGGCTTTTCTTATTGGAAATACCATATCTGAATTAATGAAGACACTCAAGGAAGAAATAAATAAATCACACAGGAAAAGGGCAGAATATTCAACCACTCCTACAACTCCTTATGTGTTTTAAAGTGACAAAGAGTTAAAAGACTTGTAATGTCAGCATATGTCAATTCTGCAAAATTGCTTAACCTAGTAAAACATAAAAAAGAAAATATTTTTACAGCTGTTTGCCTTTTTGGGGGTTGAGTTTATATTTCCTAATACAGCAAGGGAAACTATAATACAGGAATTTGCTATCTAAACTCTTAATCTATATTCATTTGATTTATTATCCTAATTGTAGTACAGAATATCATTCAACCTCAGGGAATGAAATGTCAACACAACCAGCTGAAAAATGATTCAAATTTTTTGAAGAGAAAAGTAAGAATGTTACCAATTTCTGAATCACAATTTCAAAAGGAAATATGGTATCACAATAATAGTATGAAATGTGTATGTGTGTGCGTGTGTGTGTTGACAATATCTTGTTCCATGCAGAAAACAAGGATATGTTAATTTATTTCAAGCAGTGTATTAAGTACTGTGCTTGAAGTTCTTGAGGCAGTGAATAAATAACACCCTTTTTCCACAATCAAGTTCTGAAAGAAAATAAAAAGTAAAATAAATGGAAATAGAATATCACCTTTATTATTCCTACAGCTGATCATTTTGCAGAATATGGCTCACACCTTCAAGTATGTGGGCTGAAAAATTCATAGCATGAAGCCAAGCTGAGAATATTTACATTATGCAGGCAGAATATCTCCTCGAGGAAAGAAGCACAGAAAATGAGACCTGGAGAGAGTAAAAGAGGGAGGGATAGTGTAAAGAAGAGCAAATGGGAAGGTAGACACAGAAAGAGGGGGAGGGAGAGGGGCAGGGAGAGACAAAGACAGAGAGAGCGAGAGAGTGAGAGCAAGACAGTGAGAGAGAGAGAGTTTTCTCCCAGTCCCAGTTTTCCCCTTCCAAACTTTCCACTTAAATGCCTGTCCGGAGTAAAATAAATAGGAGAGTTAAGTGTGTTCTACTAGTGAAGTTCATTACACATGAAAAGTCAGAAATATGCTTTTCAGAAACTTTGCCCCATGGAGATATACATGAAAGAAGTAAAGGGCAAGTACAAAATCAAAAAAGTAGTAAAAGACACTTTTAAAATAAAAAGCAAAAATGTAGATATCAATTCTTTAATATTTATAAAGACAATTAGCAAAGACATACGCATATACGGTAATGAAGAGCAACTTTTCCAGAGGGAAGAATTAGCAATTGTTGAAATAATTACCAGAAATCTCCATTTACAACCACAGGTAAAAAGCCACTGCAAATTTTCCCTAAATCAACATGCCCCTTATGCTCCTAGGGCCTAGGACTTGAAGCCACAGAAGGGCAAAGCAAGTTAGTCTTCCACCCAAGTCAGCAATGAGAAAACTGTTCCTCAGACTCATTTCCACAACAACAACTACTTCAGCTCTGGTTTCACCCTCAAATTTAACATATTATTTGAATAAAGAATTCCACTCAACTTTTTTACAGAGGCTTCTGCTAGAACTTCTTATGATAAATATATATTTAAAATAATACGACATGGTAAATATTGTATCTGGAAAACATGTTTTTTCATGTGAAAAATTTTGTCTCCTGAGATTCACATTTGATAAAGACTTTCAAATAACAGCTTAAAATTCTCCATCATCTAATCCCAAGAAGAAAACATCTCCAGGCATGTCATTTTACTATGTTATATTACCTTTTACACAGAATAGAAACAATTTTGCCTAAAGTTTTGATGGGGACATGCAGTTCTCTTGTGTTTCTCTGCTTTATCTTCTCAGCTCTTTCATGTTATCAATCATGCACCTCCAATGGCTGTTAATAACAAGTTAGCCACAGCATATAGCAGAAGGAACTTTCCATGTGAATACCTTTTAGCACATTATAAAGATATTGTACTGACCACTGGGAAAACCTATCCTACTTGTTGGAATAATTTTATCGCAGAAGTCGAAAAGTGAAGTTGACAGATCCAACACATTTCTACGGATGTAGCTCTAAAACCATTTTATGAAGGCATCTATAAGAAGATTTAGCAAGGATTTATATAGCAAAACACACCTAAAGAGGCTGGTCAGTATTCTGCAGTATTCTGCATTGTGATAGCCATGTTCCAGATACATAACATCTTGTATAGAATTCTCTACAGAGGCAATTGGTAAATAGGATACATATGTCTGTGGGGTGTGTTTGTGTGTGTGTGTGCGTGTGTGATAGAGAGAGAGAGAGAGAGAGAGAGAGAGAGAGAGAGAGAGAGAGAGAGAGAGAGAGAGAATAATTATTATTTAGTGACTTTTCTAATGTCTTGAGCCATGAAAGTTTCTTTTTGTCTCAAGTTATAAAAGCAAACAATAGCAATTTTTGCTTTTAAGAGAGAGAAGATAGATTGACTGACTGATTGATTTAAAAGAATGGGCTCGTGCAATCTTAGACACTGCAAGCCTGGCCCACAGCGTGGGCCTGCAGGTGGGAAACCCAGAGAAGAGAAGTGGGAGTGCAAAGTCATCTGCTGGCAGAATTCTCACAAAACATCATAGAGTTATAGAATCATTTATGTCACTTCCCATTCTCGAAGTAAAATTCAATCTTCTGTGGAATACTTTATTCTGGGAATGCCATCTAACTTGTTGGTGAGGACTTTTATTTACACAGCCCCATTCAGTTGCTATAAATCAGGGAGAGCAGTTATTAGATTACAAACACAAGTGTGACAGGATCAAATTTACATTTTAGTAATATAATTCCAACATTAATTCAGATGAGGTAATTTATTATAATTTCCAAAAATCAGCCTTGGTTTTGAAGTGTGAAATAGAGATTGTATGTTTCCCAAATTCTTTATTCTCTAAACAAAGACTTCAGAAAAGCAGTCATTCTTTTCCACCTTGTTTTTGTTCTTATTTACACATTAAGTCAATGCGGTTCTAGGCCAGATGTAATTTTAGTATAAAAAGCAAATGCAGCCCCCACAGGAAGAATTCTCACCTGCTAATCCCACATTTCTGGGAGCTTGTGCCTGGTCACTGAGAGGCAGACTTGGCTTCCCCAGACCCTCCCACAAAAGTGCTCTGCTCTGCCCAAAATTCACTGTGCACAAGAATATTGGCACTTCTCACTTAAAACAGAACCTTTAGAAAGAGAAAGGTACTTTCAGATGTGGGAAACAGGTAATGCTGACATTCTGATGCAATGTGACATTCTCTTAGTTTGCCATGTATTTGACTGGGCAAGAAAGTTATAGTGAATTCAGGAATTATACATGGAGAGAAAATGCTGATTCTCACCAGAAATTTAGAAAAAAGGAAAAACATGTTTAGTGTAAGGTTGCTTAGCAAGCTCTTGGTGTTTATACTAACTAGGCCTACAAAACATGTGAACCCAATGTGTGTATGCAGACATGACCTCACCTTTTCATCAAAGATCTGATAATGCTAACATACTTTTAGAGTAACCTACTGTGTGTGGCACATATTTAATTATATTGACTATAAAGGATGATTTAAAACTTCCGTAATTTTTTCATCTACAAAGGCTTAGGGCTAAATATATGTATGTTGCTTGTAACAATATATAATTATTACATAATCAATCTTCCAATATGCCTTGACCACTGAAATTTTTTGTCTCAAGTTACAAAAGTAGAGAAAAAAATAGAAATTGTTATTTTTTCTTTTTAAGCGCATATTTTCAAGTCTATATACAAGTGCATTTAACTACAGGCCATATTGTATATTAGACTTACTACCCTCTTGTACAGAAAATTTAAGTGTATAAACAATCATAGCCCAAAGTTTCCCATTATTATGTGAACCTATTGTTCTGTTTTCCATATACCTCCCAAGTCTGCTTGTGTTGTTTCCTCCTATTGAAATTATTTTTCCTTGTTCCTCTCTGAGTGTCCAAATTTTGCTTTGAGTCCAATTCAAATGCTGCCTTCTCCAATGCGTCTCCTCTAACTATCTCTGTTGAGCTTAGTCTCCTCTTTAAATTCTAATAGCTTTTCAGTTCTATTATGTTGAGGTCGTTTCCTCATTTTTCCCATGTGACTGTTTTTCATCCTTAGGATATCTATCCCTTATGAAAGGTCAGGTCTTAATTATTCAACAGAGTGCTTTGACTTAGTAGATACAAAGTATTTGTAGAAGTACTGAATTAAATGTGTGAAGACTTAGAAAAACTCCCACAAAAGTCCATGAACAGCTTCTAGAACTGAGGTATCTCTAGAAATTTGAAGAGTACACCAGAATGGTGTGGGCCCCGGACAGGCCACTGCCAATGTTTGGAAATTTGATTCACAGGAAGGTGGGAAGGACTTGAAGAGTCTAAGTTGTGGACATATGTGACTTCTTCCTAACTCTAAAGAGTCACTGTGATTTCTGCATGAAGTGCAGGTTAGGCTAGAGTAACAGTACTCAGTAAGATGGAAACTGTTTGTGGCAGGGTGGCCATCCTCCTGGCAAGAAACACAGATGTCAGGGCTGGGGTTATAGATCAGTGGCATAAGCGCCTGCCTGGCAAACACAAGGTTGTGAGTTTGAGCCACGTTTCCGCAAAAAAAAAAAAAAAAAAAAAAAAAAAGACAGGTGTCTTGTAGGATAGTAATCAATAGAGATGGTAACACCTAACTATGGTAAGACTTTAAGTGAGTTTATACTGAATGTAGATTAGAGAAAAGTCTGTTTTGAGAAACTCCATGACATCATATTTGTAGAGTAATTATTGCTATACTCACTCTCTAGGGAGCTACTCTTAGGATTAATAGCAGCTCTCAGAAGGGTCTGGATGAAATGCTTTGTGTTGCAGCTCAAGCTACACCCTAGAGTGCTGGGGCAGCCATTCCTTGCCTGTAAATTTTACATCTTCCCAATTTTTTCACTGTATATCCAGGAGTTTGAATTTTAAATATATTCTTAGCATTAAGAGAAAATTCTAAATATTTCACCAAGTGAGTAG
This sequence comes from Chinchilla lanigera, assembly GCF_000276665.1. Lineage (NCBI taxonomy): Eukaryota > Metazoa > Chordata > Mammalia > Rodentia > Chinchillidae > Chinchilla > Chinchilla lanigera. Next base: position 35,264,682 of record NW_004955406.1, on the reverse strand, counting down.
CTTCATAATGAGTTAATTTTACTTTTCAAAGATCAGTGTAGTTATCTGCAGCCATGTTTTGAATATTATGGGCTAAAAATATAATAATTCATATTTGAACACTTTTAAGGAAGAATGTTAGTTGGGGGAATGCTTGCATTCTATTAGCCTGAATTTTAAATACTGTATGTGTCTAAAATTTACATATTCTTAAAAGCATGCAAGGGTTATATTCTAACAAACTATTTCTAAGTGTCAAATATATATTTATTTCTAGTCCTGACCATTTACATATTTGTTTAATCAGAAACATGATCCAATGTCCTATTTTTTTCTTCTGAAATATTTCTCAACCAGCCATGCATTTACTTTCTCACATTAGCCACTCTACTAACATATTTTTTTATAATGATGGAAATGTGCCAGAGAATACTTAATTACTGGAACATTAGAGATCTAGCGTATTCTGTTTTCACTCTTCTCCAACAAAAATTTAAGGATTCTTAGAGATTCTTAGCTGCCTTTATATTTCCAATGCTAGGACATGGTGTAAATGGTCATGTTTAAATCAGAGAATATGGGCTCTGCAGTTAATATCTTCCTTCTCACATATATGTGAGTCACTTTTCCTTTAAAGATTCTTTTCAGTATATTTCCACCAGACTCACACCTGACTCACATAGACTCTCCGTCTCTTGAGCCAAGTATTCATTTCATTCCTTACCCTGCACACTTCCTTTAGAAAGTCAGAGATTTTAAAGCATTGTGCATTTATTGTCAGAGCCCCTGAAACACAGTACTTGATATTTTGACCAAAGTTAGAAAGAATTATGCAGAATTAAATTCAGCTTAGATGACTTCTTAGGAATCATTGAAGTTAAATACAGCTAAGGAAAGAGTCTGCCATTACTCTTGACAGGCTAAACAACTGATAATCTAACTACCCCTATCCATTGCATATTTTCACAGATGAAGAACTGAGCTTTTTTTTTTTTTTCAGGTGCCCCCAATTTTCTTTGACCATTTCTCTATCCCATTAAGGAATTATTTTGTTATCTGAGTAAGGTATTTTTCTCTTAGAATTTTATATTTCATTTCCTCAGTGTTGTGTTCATCCTTGATCACAGAGCAATTTGTGAAAGTAACTCGAGGTAGAAGGGTAGAAGAAATAATACACATTAATCTTCAGTCCAGAGTTATTCATGTTAATGGGATTAAGGATGCACCGCATTAACATACAGAAGGGATCTATTCATTAAGAACGTACCATACCAATGTGTGATGAAGATGGCATCCAGTGCCTGTTAATATTTGCATTAGTTAAATGATGTCTCAGTGCTTCACAACATACACTTTATCTACTATCTTCCCATATAGAAGTGAGGGGAAGCAAATGACCTTTTTTTTTAAATTTAGACAATACTGCGATGGCTGTATAGAATGACTAAAAGTAGGATGAAGTAAGTTATTCTGTCAAAGTCATTGATGCTCAGTTCTTTTTTTTTTTTTTCTAAATTAGATTCACTGAAAGTTGGGCATGTATAAACTCTGCATTGCAAAGTTTAGATGCTTTTGAAAGATTATGTAAGAGTAGAAATTGGTGTGCATCATCCTGTCTTCTATTTAGTGATGCTATGTTCTGCTTTCAATAAATACAGTAAAAAAGATGAGAGAATGTAATGAAATGGTTATTTAGTTGTCGCATTAGTTTCCAGGGCCCAAAATGTTCTAACTCCATTAAGAACAACAACAAAATTCTCTGCCCCTCAAAACCACAAATATCTCAAATATTTAAGTTTACTAAGCTTATAATTAGCATAAGAAATACTTTTTCATAGATCTTCAAGGCCATAGCCAGATACATTTTCTTGAAATTATACATGAGTATCTAGTAACATAATAAAAATTTAAAAATTCTCTGTAAAATAATGTTTTGTCAATAAATTTCATAATCTACACTGTCAGCAAAAGCTAATCACTTAAAAAGAGATATTGCTACATGGCATATAATAAAAATTGTATGTTGAGCTAAAAGAAGAACAAATAATGGTTAAGCAGCTTTACTTAATAAACACTGTTAAAGGAATAATTTTATCATCTGAAACTGAAGAATTTAACCTCATTCAGCAAGTTTGGCTTGATTACTGCTATCTGCCAAAGAATTTATAAGAGAGAATGCAAAATATACTAAAAAACAGAAAAGAAGAGAATAAAGGAAAAGAAACAAGAGAAGGAAAGAAGGAAGAAGGAAAGAAAGATCAAAAGATAGATTTGTGATTCTCAATCTTTCTTTCCAGATGTATAAATAGCTTTTGATTTCTATTCTTACCTCATGAAATGCAGAAACCAAGGAAAGAACAGGACCTACCAAATAAAGTGAAACACACTTGGTTTTTATGGGCAATGTATACTTATTTAGGGAATGAAGAAACCATAGAAACAGGCAGAGCTGGTTTCCCTTTGTGTCTGACTCTGTCCATAATATCTGACAGGCCAGTTTATATACTTTAGTAAAAGGAAGCTGAAAACTGCAGAGATATTGTATCCCATGCAAAATAGAAAGGAAGAATCTAGCACCATCAGTTCTCCAAAGTTGTATGCCCTTTGCTATATTTTCTTCCATACAGAACTCATGTGCTACATTTAAGGTTTTAATAAACTATTTACATGGAAGTAGGTAAAATATAACAAAATTCATAACACATACATGGATCTTCTAGGCAATCTATAAATAAATCCATAAGTTCATATGTCAGGAATTCTCTCAAACAACTTAACTTAAATAAAATGAAAACTACATCAAATATTTTTTATCTTAAATATCCACAGATAATTACAAAACAGAACTCAGAGCGTGTCAGAGTTTACAATGAGTGAAATATATCATGAACACTTCTTAAACCACCAGGACAAATAAAATACATTTACTTTTTAAAATAAAAATTTATGAACATTAATTTTCCTCCAGAAAAATACATTTAATTTCAAGTGGTCAGAATGAAGAGAGAATAAAGAATGTTAACTGCATGCCAGTAATAGTTTAGTATTTAGCTCTGATTGAAAGGCAAAATATTGATCTATCTATTTTGGGGAAGTTCTGTTTTTCTTGAGAAGAGTCAGCACTTCTGATATTTATACACAGTATGTATATTCTGGCCTGGTCTATAATTATAGTACAATTAAAATTTTGTTACATAAATATAGGTCCATCAAAACCATCATTTCTTTATATTTGAATATATTGTAACAACGATTCTTCGATCTTGATCATTTCTGGTCCAACACATTATTAACAAAATAACATGTTTTACTCCTGTGAACTAAGTGTGTATTACAGGTTACAGAAACATGACAATGACAGGAAATACTCGGGGATGTGCTAACAACTAGGCACACAAAATTCAAGTGAAAAACATCTGCAGAAACCTGGATCAAGTTTGAAAGAATATCTTTGTTTTAGAAAGCATGGAATAGCCTTAGAACTTTGTTTGATTACAATAATGAATCTTATGAGAGACCAAGAAGGAGTTTTTTAAGGTGATAAACTCATTGTGAAAGAATTCTACCCATCCTCAAATGCGTCTTATCTCCTGGGTCAGCTCTGTAATGGGGAGTGGTCAGTTTGTACCTAACCATCTTCCAGGCTCTGTTCAAGATTTGCTAAATACCAGATAGAGTAGAGGGCTTTCTAAAGGTATCAGGGGGCAGGACACTCCAAGCAGTAAAGAAAAATCTCTACCAGTTTCCATTTATACTCATACTTTTATCTCTGTTAGAGAAAATTTACAAATAATCATATCAGTGAATTAAAGAGGGGAAGACAGAAGTCAGAAAATAGTGTTCAGTTTTTCATGAGACAGGTTACTAAACAGTAAATGGAAACAAGGGGGACAAAGTGACAGAAGTTCATGAGACGTGCAACTCAGGTGAAGAGTGACATCCCTGACCTATACACAAGCCCCTCCTGAGACCATTTACTCAAGTCTAAGTCTAACTTGGGACTTGTTTTGTGCCTTTTTATTTCTTTTTTTTTTTTCAAATGCAATACAAATGATACAGGGTTTCAAAACAAAATGATAGGAAGTAGCAGTGGTTGTTATATTACATATTGTTATCTTCAATGAAGTTGTTCAGATTACTAGTTGTAAGAATGCAAGATTGATCAAACCATTAAAGGGAATAAAAAAAATAATAAATATTAGAATGATACAGAGCTTCACTAAACAAGATGGTAGGAATTCACCAATGGTTGTTATATTGTATATTGTTGTCTTCAATTTGGTTGTTCAGATTACCAGAGATAAGCATGTTTTGTGCATTTTGGATCTCCATTGAAGCATTTTTTTTTCTTTCACCTCCTGGATTTTTGAGTGCAGAGGACAAAATGTAAGGCTTCCTGCATGGCAGATCAGCATACTACCCTACCCACTAACCCTGCCACAAGCCCTGGGTGATAAACTTGGCCCAAGCTCAGTGGCATGCATTTTATTGAAGTTCATGTATCAATATTTTTTCTTCATGCCTCCTATTCAAGAAGTGTCTTAATACTTTCCTGCACAACAAAGTTAACTTACTGACTGTGATAACTACACACAGAATTCATTGTTCTCTTAATAAAATATGCCAAATTTTTCCTATTAGTTTCACCTAAGGACTAGTACATTGTGCTCCAATGGAGCCAAAGAAAGGAAATTTTCTTCCTGCCACACAGTGATAATTCTATTCAATCTAATCTGCAAGATATATATGCATAACCAACGTTGGGTGGCTCTGGGATTATTCCACCAAACAATGGAACTCATATCATCGATGCAATCTTTAGCACAAATCTTTTCCAAGAATAGCTTTATATATGACCACAGAAGTGTACAATATAATGTCTTCCTGTGAAAATGATCATTCTCATTGATTTCTCATTTGAATTGTTTTGTATGAATATATGATTAATAGGTAGAAGTTTATAGTATGTACCTAAAAGTCTTCCAAGAAGATCTGTACCTAAACATTTTTAAAAAATATTTCATATTTTCCAAAGTATCAGCATGCTATTTAACTAGGCTCCTAAAGCCTAGTGGTTTTTACTATTTTTAATGAAAAGGGGGCTGGGGATTTAACTCAGCTGCACAGCACCTGCCTGGGAAGCGCAAGGTTGTGAGTTCGATTCTCGGTACTGGAGTTAAAAAAAAAAAAAAAGGAAAGGATCTAAGAGAAGACAACTACATTGAAACTCATTGTAATTTAAGATATTTTACCTTCCTCTGTTTACAAAAATGTTCCTAATAACAGATATACCTCTAATAATCAATACTGTATATATTTATTATAAACTTTCTGTCACATTGCCTTTTTGTTTCCATCCCTACAACCTGGATCAAATTTGAGAGAATATCTTTGTTTTAGAAAGTATAGAATAGTCTTAGAGCTTGGCTTGATTATAATAATAAATCTTATGAGAGACAAGGGAGGAGTTGTTTCAACTGTTAAATTCTTTGTGAGAGAACTGTACCCATACTCCAAGTGTTTCCTGTCTCCTGGGTCAGCTCTGTTATGTGGAGCGGCCAGTTTCTCTACTTAGCGACCATTCTCTACTTAGCAAAAATTCAATTTCCCGAACTTTAAATTTAACTACTAAAGTTCTGCAATTTTTTAAAATCACCTATAAACTTACTCAAATTGTACAAATAGGAAATGCTTTATTTTCACTTGCAATTCCAGTTTGATAATTTTTCCAACTCAATTGTCTTTAAATTCACTTGGTTGGTTCCAACTTCCAAAATAAATAGAAGATTCTGGAGATAAAATGTATCATATTTTCTTCTCTTCACTCATGTGTATATAAGATAGCAAATAATTGAGGTTTATTTCTAATTGGATTCAGTCAGTGCTGAGTAAAATCCCCTTGCCTTAAAATTATAGCCATTACAGATTTGGCGAGGGCTGGGGCTTTAGCTCAGCGGCACAGCGCCTGCCTGGTAAGCGCAAGGTCATGAGTTTGATTCCAGGTACCAGAGGGGGGGGGTGAATTTGGCAAAAGAAAAATTTCATTTGCAATTTCTTTTTTTTTTTTTTTTTTTTTGGTTTTTCTCCGGTACCGGGAACCGAACTCACGACCTTGCGCTTGCCAGGCAGGCGCTTTGCCGCTGAGCTAAATCCCCAGCCCCTCATTTGCAATTTCTATGTCAGTTACACAGATATATGTTACACATGGTCAAAGACTGCTGCCCTACCACACAGGACAATCTCTATATTAATTTTTCTAGTGTTATGATTCATTTAGAATCTTTCCTATAAGAAAGGCACAAAATTCTAGCCATATGACACAATTTAAATATATACTATAAATATATATGTAAATATATTTAAATATATATAAAGTCTATAATAGTTAAAATACATCCTTTAATTTACAAAATAGTACAACCTAAAAGAAAAAAATCTTCCTTCAATTTACTCACCATTCAATATTCTATTGATCCTATAAAACCAGAAATAAACCTTTCATTGTTTAGTTAAATATTTCACAATTCTTGGATAACCACCTTTAACGTGTAATTTTTTAAAAAGTCCCTTAAAGATCAGGCACTTTATTTAAAAAAATTAACTGTACATTAAGCAACTAATTCAGTTTTTAAAAATCTAAATATTGAATCCTACTTAGTATTTCTAAGACACACAGACACCACATATCAACTTAGCTTATGGTTTTCCAGGTCATTACTGAGATCATACTGTCTGCACTTTGTGATAAAATTAGAAGATAAAGGCACATTACTTCTAGGGGAAAACTTTGTCTAGAGCTTTAAGCACAAGTGGGTCACGTTGCCCGGTGATCTAATTAATGACTATTGCATTTAGTTTGCCTGAGAGCCCATGAATATATGCTCACTGGCTCCCAACCTCCCCGACACTGCGCCAAAAAACCTTCATACCAAAATTATCCTGTCAGGTACACTCAGAAGAATGCAGCAAGAATAAACTGTTCAAATCTTGTAATAATGTTTAAAGATTATTCTCTTCTTTCATATTTATTTGTCTAGATAATCTGTATTCCAGCGAATGATTTCCCACTTGAATGTTGAACATACAAACACCCTGACATCACTTGTAAATACTAAGCAGTGGGAGAAATGATTGTACTCTACAAGCACATGCTTAAAAAAATCAAAAATATAAAATCAATAATCCTTTTCCCTGCAGTTTTGCACGAGTATATCTTAGATCAGTGCATGTGGAAAGAACCCCTGTCCTAGTAACACCATCCATTGTCCCTGCTCCACGCTTCTGTGTATATGTTAGTACTTCCATTTCACTTGTCAGCACAAGGCTGCTTACCCACTTTCCTGTTATTAAATATGAGAAATAGATTTTCTTGTAATATATAAGAGTGTCTTTTATGTCTTGTCTGGACACTTCAAGGCAAGATATGGATGATTCTTTTAATGTTTGTCCAAAGCCGGACACTAAGTTAAAATACATTGTTTCTTCACATTGTTTCTTTATAACTTCTTATCTCTCACAGAAAAAAAAGACAGAGATAACAAAAATAACAAGTCACAGCAGCTTCTTACTGGTTACTGGACACTGAGATAACAAAGTTGGATACTTTATTTGCTGAGAATAATGGACAAATCACAATGTGAATTCTAAACTCGAATAGCCCACAAACATAAGTCACAAAAACCAACTCATGTATTAAAGCACTAAAAGACAGTAAGATGTATTCTAATGTAAACATGTCCACAAAGAGAAAAAAATACTGACCTGATTATTTTATTGACGTATTAGAAGGCTTTTCATTTTGAAACATTTGGTCAAGTCATCTAGCTCTCTCTCTCTCTTTTCTCTTTCTCTTTCCCTCTCCTTCTCTCTCTCTGAAACAGTAACAAATATACTTGCATGTATTAAAATTATAAAGAAGCCAAAACATCTGGAAGTTTTAAAAGAAAAGCAAAATAGTTACATAGGAAAGTACAGATTAAAAAAAAATGCAGATGTTTAATTGGGCTGTCAGTTTTGTTACAAGGAAATAAGTGCAGAAATAACCAGAAGCCACTGGTGGAAAATTAAAAGAGTTTTTGTGAGCCTTTGCCAAGCTAAAAGCAATGAAATCAGTAACACAATATGGACAGGGGCTTTCTAAACTGAGATCTGAAAATGTTATCATGAGCAATTTTGTAAATTAGCCATTTCCAAAAAATCGTTTTCATTAAATCACAATAAAAGTTTTTCAGACTCTCCCTTCTCTTTTTTCTTTGATCATTAACATCGGGCTCTGAGCTTGGCTTCCATCAATGACAAACTCTTTCCCCCACCCTCCTGTCCCCATTCGGAGACCCTCTAATACTGCTGAGTGGCCAGAAATTACAGATGCAAGGAAGCTGACAAATGACGGCCAGGCCCCTCCCCCAGTACCTCGACAGTCAAAGCTTCTGCCAGAACATGCCTGAAAGCTGCACGCCTAGAGACAAAGACACAAAGATTCCATTTTCTCAGTGAAAATAGATTTCATGTGTAAAACACTAGTGAGAAAAATTGAAAGCTGACACATATGTGCAATTTCAAGAGGCAAGGCTGAATATTTCAAGAAGATTGAAATTGCATTTGATTGCATCAAAGCCTAACAAATGTTGTTTAACCTAACTAAGTCTTTTCAGTCTGTAAAAAAGACATTCGGTGGCAAGATATTTTATATTTTTAAGCACATGGTTAAAAAGGAAAAGGATGTGCTCGCTTCGGCAGCACATATACTAAAAAGGAAAAAGGATCTTGAGCTCAATAGAAAGATGTTGATTGCATACTACTGTTGCATAAAGAATTAACCCTGGCTCACATTATAGGCTCTACAAAAGAAGAAGGGAAATTTTTTAAAAACCCTATTGAATCAAAGGGTTCAGAAAGATAATATTAAATCCTTATGAGTATGTTTCCTATAAAAAGAATCCCCTCCCAGCAGCCCCAGGGTATCATTACCAAGGAGGCAGGGAGTATGTTATTAGAGATGTAAACCTTGGCATCTGAGCTTTGCCAAGCATGCAAGTTTCAGCCTGTGTGCCCAGGGCCTTGGCTTCCACAGTCCCTTATGGCATCTAACAGTGAGGGCTGTCTGGTTGCCCTCCACTTTATGCCAGGCAGTGTGTAGGTGCAGAGGCTCAGAGTAGGAGGCAAACAAAGAGGGTCTGCTGAGGAGGATCTCGCTGTTTCTGGTGTGCTTGCCCATCCTCCTACTCCATAGCAGTCTCTTGAGAGAGGAGCTCAGTACTCACAGAAAACTTGGTTTACTGCATTTTAGAAAGTGCTAGACCACTAACAGGTTAAAATATAATTAATGGTAGCTGTCAGGGTTAATAGACCGAGAAATTGCACTGGAGATAGTTTAATTTTTAAAAAGTTTTATAACAAACTAAAAAAAATTAACACGTTTTCTACTCTCCCACCTCCTTCCAAGATACTGCAATATTTAAATTTCTTTAGCCAGTAAGAACAGAGAGAGAGAGAGAGAGAGAGAGAGAGAGAGAGAGAGAGAGAGAGAGAGAGACAGAAACTAACAAACAAATTACTTCATACTTCAACAACAGCTACCTTGGAGGATAATGAGAATATTAGGTAAACCCTAGTACTATTAAAATGTTTTATACAAACTTTTAATTCATGCAACAATATTCTTGTTGGGCTACATTCTAGCTATTCCCATGTGAAGAGAATATTATATAGCATTTAAAGATGGTATTCATGATATTAATAAAACTTATATTTGATCCATAGTACTAAAACTCCTCACTGTAAGGGCTCAACACATTCATCCATTTGTTTATCAAAAAATAACACCAATTTAGTAGTTTGTAAGCATAACTTTTTAATTATTCAGCCATGCTGTAACCTTAGTGAGTCTGTCAGCCTCAGGATCCCTATTGACAATATGAAGAATTTTTGTCAGTTGCAGGAAATTTTTTCCTTCAAAGGAATCATCAGTCCTCAAAAGGAGCATTAATTTAAAATTTCTAAAAGAATATTTGATGTATTTATTTGCACATATTAACTCTCTCCCCTTGTTAATCATTTGACTACTAAATAGATGGGCATACAACAGAGTGAGACAGAGTGGACAGAGAACATAAAACTCCAGGCTGAAAATTGCAGCTACCAACATGACCCTCCCCACACTGCCACGCCCTATGTGTCCTCAAAAGACCAGCATGGCAATGGGAGGCTTGGGAAGTTGTTTAGTGCACACGCCTTGAAGTTTCAGCCAACAGGGCCTTTTTAGTCTCGCTTCTATGCAGTACCTGGAGCTGAGTATCATGGAAAGAAAGCGCATTGCCCTAAGAAAGACACTCAGGAAAGCACCGATCATCTTTTGAGATGGAAATAATAGAAATGTATCCCTAGAGAGAGATTCATAATAACCAATGTAAGAAAATCGACAAATTTGCAAATCCTAAATAATGTTTCTTGCAAATTTGTTTTCATTTGTCTTCTTCCTTTTTTAAAAAACAAAACAAAATATCAGTATTTTCTAATTCAATATAAAGAAAAACCACTTTCTGGTCTTCCTTTAACCTAATTGAAAGGAGAACAAAAATCACATTGCTTAATCACATTCAGTATTTTATTTGAATATTTGACACTGCAATTATCATGAGGAAGAAAAGTGATATAAGTGTGACAAAGTATTAATAGAGTTAATCTCTTTGGGGAAATTAAAAGATAAACACAAAACTAATACACTTAAGATGTATAAGAATAAAATTTAGATTTTGTTAATAATTGAGTTACTATTGCTTAATATTTTAAAATGTCTTTACCTATGGGAAATACATACAGAAAAAAAACTAATCCTTGTAACTAATTAGCATGCTAACGGCAGCCAAAGTTCTTAGTATCCTTTTTCAGATGTCCCTGGTTTTTATTTGGCTATGCTTATTTATGCAGGAAAAACCCCAAACAATACTTTCTGGGGGTTTCAGAAAGGAAAGACTTAAGATGCCAAAAATGAATAGATCAGTTGGATTGCTGGAAAACATCCCTCTGAAAGGATAAAAATCAATTTTAGCTAATTTGCTTAATGTGGCCTGAGTTTCACATAATATCTTTTTCTGTTTTGCATAGGGATCTTGGCAAAGTGACCAACAAATTCATGAAGGAAACTGAAGGCAATTTGAATAATGTTCCACAGAAATTGAAGAAACATGGATGTCTCCGAAGAAAAGCAGAGAGTTTGGTTAGTTGTACCCTAGAATTAGGATGTGATTAAGGTACGTCATTTCTCTGAGCTCAGTTGAAACGCTTTGTTCTTTCTTTGTCAGAGAATTTCTTCTCTTTTTTTCCCCTTAACCTCTCTCTTTCTCTCCTCTCTTCTTTTCCTTCCTTTCATTAGCAGATGTCTTTTATAATTGATGTTGTTCACTATCCTTTCATCAAATGTATGCCACATCGCTTAGGCAAACCACCAGACAGCACCTAAATACACATTAGAGGAAAATGGCAACCAGGAGACACGTCGACTGTCTCATCAGGGCAGTTATAATAAGCATCTTGGTGCCACTGAATGCAGTGCTGTATTCAAATAATACCTTTCATCTTCACTCTTTTTAAATATAAAAGTAAATCTTGAAGCCCTTTGAAGGACCTAACCAAACAGCATACATATGAAAATAGATCAGTGAGGCTTTGAGAAACATCCTTATGTAACATCTGTAAAGCATCTTAGCATTTTTTTTCAAGAAAGACCTCCAGGTAAATGATGGCTTTTAATAAGACACATGACAATCGCAATTATGAGAATCATTATTGTGTGCCCTGTGCTCCATTTTATGTTCCCAGTGTTCCCAACAGGATACCTTTTTTTTTTCCTCATGAAGAATTTCCAGGGCTGTCTACTGTTCTCTG
>NW_004955406.1:35230034-35252072 GCF_000276665.1 Chinchilla lanigera | reverse complement strand
TTTTTTTTTTTGGTTTTTCTCCGGTACCGGGAACCGAACTCACGACCTTGCGCTTGCCAGGCAGGCGCTTTTGCCGCTGAGCTAAAGCCCCTTACCTTTTTCATTTACTTGGAATTAACAGAGTTTTAGAGCTGATAGAAAAATGTAATTCCATATTCATGTGAAGATAATGAAATCTGGTAAGTAATTTGTCTTAAAGTCATTTAACTTATGTATAAGCTCCATTAGCTTAATTATAGCTTTGCATTTATTTATACAAAGAAAATATTTTCTCAGCAAATATATCTGAGAAAATGTTTGCTCGAAAACATAACTAGGAAATTTTTGAGGAAAAATCTAAATTTATTTATATCTACCATCCAACATAGCCAATAATATGTATTAAACTGCCTGAGAATATCACTTTTAATAAAATGTACTTCAATTGGCAATGTATTTTCTGATATCTATGTATGTACAACTTACTTGAAAACTGTATACATAGATGAATTTTATATTTTTTATTCACACGCAATTCCCATTTGACTTTATTTGGTGCTGATTATTTGCTACTCGTAATCCTATAGTTGTAACCAGAACAAAGAAATTTCCCCAGAAACAAAGAAGGTAAGCTATTTCATAAGTTCTATCAGAAATTCAAAACTTCTTTCCTTATTATTAGTATTGTACTTTTAAAAAGTAAGTAAAAAATATCTTACATTCTGATTTCTGAGTATTCCCATAAAAATTGGCAGAATTTCCATAAGAACTGGTTGGAGTGTGGAGGTATTTATTTCATGTCATCAGCTATATCCTTTTATTTAAGACAATTGATATAGTCTATAGAAGATACAGTTTGTTTTTGAAGATATGAGGGACATAATTATTTTTAAGCCCAAGATATTAAAAATAGCGATAAAAATTTATGTCAAATTTTTCAAAAGTTTAGACATACTCTTTAAGCATTTTTCCAGTTTTTCTAGGAAAATCAAATGATTTTTTTAAATAAATTCACTTAGATTAATATATTTTAAGCATCACACAAAAATGTATGTTGTGATGTTACTGGAAATGAATATTTCTGTAAATTAAAAAAATAGGATGTCTTTCTTCCAAAATCTTGCTGGATTGTTTTATAGTTAGCAATGCACGTCTTACAATGTATTTTATAAATCAAATCTTTTTAGTTCTAAGTATGTTTTAAATATTTACAAGGCAGCCATTTCTTTAGTTAGAGATGAACATTTTGATGAAATACGAATACATGATTCTTGGTTTCCACAATCAAATACTCCTTGCTACTTATTCAGGGCAAATGTCTCAAAGCACCAAGGTCACAAACAAATGAAATAAAAGTATTATAACATTTTTTTAAAAAATAAAATAATAATTTTGGGCTAGTTTGTGATTTTTTATTTGTGTTTCAAGGGTCCCAATTCAGCTAAATACATTAAGATATACCTATCTCCATGATTGCTTTAATTTAAATAATATAAAAATCTTAAGTACCATGATACTATAATAAATTCAGATTCCTTTAGTAAAATGAGTAAAGGAAAATCAAAACAAATGAAGGCACACTTGATATTTGCCCACCCCCTTAGTTTTTCTGTAGACTAATGTGTAATAGTTGTGTTTGATACTTGTTGCCTTAATGTTACATGAAAAGATCTATGGTTTATACTGGAGTTGATAGCTGTCTGATGGTATCTGTATTTTTGGTAAAAGTGTAACTGATCAAATGTTGCAGAAATAATTATGTTACATACCAAACTTGTATTCCCAGAAGTTTCAAGGACAGGAAGTATAGCTGTGTATTACCTGCCTCACTATAACCTACAAGTAGCACTAAAGGGTCTAACTCGACAAAAATTCAAATATTATTGTACAAAACTCATTATTTCCAATCTGGTATTTTTAGATTGCAAAATTCATTATAAATGGCAAGAGGGGCTGGGGATTTAGCTCAGTGGCACAGCGCCTGCCTGGCAAGCGTAAGGTTGTGAGTTCGATTCCTGGTACCAGAAGAAAACAAAAATCAAAACAAAACAGGGGCTGGGGATTTAGCTCAGCAGCAAAAAGTGCCTGCCTGGCAAGCGCAAGGTCGTGAGTTCGGTTCCCGGTACCGGAGAAAAGCCAAAAAAACAAAACAAAACAAAACAAAACAAAACAAACTATAAGTGGCAAAAACATTGTTGTTAACTTTATGTTGAAAAATTATACTAAATTTTCAGTGACAGCTTTAGCTTAAAGAAACCTTAAAAGTGTTTTTTGGTTTGTTAAAAAAAATTGTATCATATACATAAGAAACTATTTCTACAGCTAGTCTAAATATCAATGATATATATTGATAACAATAATTTTGTTTGGAAGTTGGGCTGTGCTTTAGTATCTTATTAACTAATTTTCAGTCATTACTAAAATTTAGAAAGCAATAACATATAAGTAAAAGTGCTATTTGGAGGAATAGTTATATACAGTGAAGTGACAACCTTATATAAGATGCAGTCTTGTTTCAAGTAAACAACAAGCAATGACTTGTTTTCTGAGAAAGAAATTGATTAGCAAAGTTGAATATTCACCCAAGGCAGGGTGCCACATAACTCAAAATGCCGTTGTGAAATCGGTGGTTTATACGCGAGATTGGTTCTGGTCTATAATAATTACTGGTGCTTTCACCACTGAGAAGAAAAACTTCCCAGGCTTGAGAACTGCAGTCAAAGTAGAGCTTTTGAGTGCAGAAAAAGGCTACCCTATTATGACAGAGGACTTAAATTTCCCAGGTGGATAACAGAGAAATTGTAGAGACTATGGTCAATGACCATAGTGACTTTTATTTTCCTCCAGCCAGATTTTCTCAGCAGTGGCATTCTTGTTAATTTTGACCATTCTTGTTTGTTTTTGTCGTGCAGATTCCTTATGCACTGAAGGGTTTTTATCATCATCTTTGGCCTCTGTGTACCAGGTTCCAGTAACATGTACCCCTACCATGTTGATACCCAGGCATTGCCAAATGCCCTTTAAAGAGATGTTTGAGAACCAGCTGTCCAGACATTTTTAGTATCTTCTTTTATCTGTATGTAAAATGTGTTATGTTGGTTCCTTGCAGTAATTTTAGTAGGAATGACAATTTATGTACTAAGTGGAGAACAGTTCTGTAATGCAAATGTTTCTTCAGGATATAAAACTATTTTTTTACAGGCTATATAAAACTACAACTTCAATGGCACAGTTATCACTTGACTTATTTACTGAATAATGCAACCATTCTAAGAGATATGGAATGTGTGCCTTTATTTGAAATTTTATAATATTAACTAGGTATATCAAAGATAATTGGGGATGAAATTTTTCCCCGTGTACTATAGTTAAATGTAGTAATATTTCTCCAGAGGAATCATTTTGTTACTGGAAAGAAAATAAGATCCTTTCAGAATATTTGCACATAGATCTGATTTTAGCAGATGAGTGACTCTAGTTTGGCTTTCTCCAGGTGTTAAATCAGTTTTCCTAGATGGTACATGAATACTGGGAGTAAAAGAAAAATCGTGAACAGGACATAGAAGGTTATCATTTATCATTAAAATGGGCTGATATTTGTGCACTACCAACATTTTTAAATTGACAATAAGATAGTAGGAAAGCTAATGACTTGATATGCTTATGTGCGTGTTTGGTGGAAATATATTGATATGAAAGAATAAGACACAAAATTGAACACTCTGTATTTCATTTTATTATTTCTTTTAATCTTTGAAGTCTTAATAAATTCTCTGGATCCATGAATGATGAGATAACAAGTTTGTCTTGCAAAGACCCTCAGAATAGATATATGTTTTCTTCCTATTAGTCATTAATTGTAGCATCACTGAAAATATTGCCATGAATCTGTAGTGTCAAGATTTAAACATAAAACATTATATATACTAAAGTATATGACATATACTAAAATGTCATTATTCCCATAGGTTTTTCTTTATGAAAAAATTAGGGTAATGTTATTTTGTTTCTATATGTCCAATATTTTAATTATAGGGAGAGACTTCCCTGGCAATAACTAGTATGATGTGTAATAAAAGGGAAGTATTGATATAAGAATTTATCATTGCTAATGCATTTGAAATGGGATAAACCACTTATCATGAATCTATATATACTCACTGTGAAGAAATAACAATTTCATTTAATGATGCACTGTGAAGCTATTTCTTGATACTTAGTTACTGAAACCAGTACTTTTAACTATCATAGATTTTCTAGGTCAATGTTTCCCAAAGTGTAGCTGCATCAGAAATACTTGGAGGGCTGTTAAAACACAGATTGCTGGGCTTCACGCCCAGAGCTTCTGATTCAAAGACAAGAACTGAGACTTGTGCTCAGGTGAAACAAAACCAAAGAGAGCTTCTTAGTTTGACTTGATAATGCTCTCTTTGGTGGAATTGAGAATGGACCCAGAGCCTTCACAGAGAGCTGCATTCCCTTCCCTGTTTTTGTTTTTGTTTTGAGACAAGACCTTGCTAAGTCACTAAATGGCCCAGGCTGGACTCAAACCTGAGAACCTCCTGACTCAGCATTTCTGTTTATTAAAATTGGCAAAAGTGTATACAAATAATTAAGTAAACAAGTTATATAAATTTTGATTTACTCATTTGTAATAGGCCAAATCTGTTTTGCCGTGAGAAATAATGACTTATGAGAGGGATTGCTTTTAGTGAAGGATTCTTTACGTGCATTGAAATATGGGAAACCGTAACAGAAAAACAAAACCTAATCCCCTCTTCAACAAAGATTTGAATTAACTTTAAATTTTTAATGTGTATTACAAAGCAACATAGATAACTTGATATCCTAGATAGATAACTAGATATCCTCGACTAGAAAAGACTTCATTAATTAGTATTTTGTTCTTACTTTTCTTTAACTGCCTATATTCTACCCACTCTAAAGAGTTAATCATCGTTCCCTCTCAGTGCTCTGCCCCGTCCAAAGGACCGTTTAATTTGTTTTCTTAATTAAATGGATTGCAAGGCCCTTCTAATTCTATACCTTCACTTACAATTTTGTCAAGATTCTGTTATATTTAAGATGTCACTAAGCCATAGGAGACATCTAACATGTACAATAAATTAACTAGGACTCAAAAGAAAAGCAGGTATCATAGAAGCTTTGCAAGTGAATGATGTGCCTTTAGTATGGGTGACAGTATGAGTGGCACTATCCAGAACTGGGTGTCCCTTGGTCAGATGTCATGTGCCAGGTGTAACAACACAGGTGTAAAGTTCCAACTGGAACTCCTAAATTCTACAGAATGGGGGACACATAGCATAAGAATGGCACAACTGATTTGTGGCTATGTAAGTGAATATTACTCAGTGTGAATCCATAATTTTATTTGACTACCCATAAATACTATTCAAAGCTTATTTTTTTAGTAGAAGTATAGGGTAGGTGCTACGAAGATGAGAGGTCCCTCTCTTCACGGTTGCTATGATGAACCCAGAACTGACTAACAACACACAGCGTTTTCAAACCTGTCCAAGGTACCAACTATGCTACTAATTCACAAAGAACATTAAACTAGTATCTACACACTTAGTAAAACAAATAGTACCTATCCTTAGAAAAGGGCAAGAAATTGTCAAATTGAATTGGTATCAAAATAATCTGTGAGCAAATATATGCTGATTTTGACAGGGAAGTATAAAAGATGCCATGTTCTTTATAATTCTGATATAGAATCATGCCCCCTTGATTCTAGCTTCTAAATGAAAGACTACACAGCTTTTAATAACTTGTGTTTTCAATATTATCGCAGTGGAGGTCGAGAGAGAAATTATTCTTGATTGAATAATGCAAATTGTCCTATCTCATCTATTCAGTCACTAGTATTCATTAATAGCCTTAAGAAGATGTGCTGCTTACTTTATCTGTATCCAAACATTTCATATTTTCTCAATGCGGTAGATAAGCCACATTATTAGAACACTTAAATTAAAATTTATTCTTGGTATATTTGCTCTTATAAATCAAGCTTATGCTAACACCAATTTAACACTTGAAGATGCTTTATAAACCCAACACTCTTGCTTTGAGAGCATTAATGCTGCTTCACACATATTTTAATAAATGTGGCCTTTCCCTTTGCACAGAAGCAAATGCAGAAACCTCTCCACTTTGGCGTGAACACCTCCAGTTCATAATGTGGCTAACCACGCATTGACTTTAATGCCATATCTAGGGTTTTCAATGGGGAGGGCAATCCATGATAACAAAATTGTATCCCTTTCTTCCTGCAATTAACCGAATATCCTCACAGCCTTGACATCTGGAGACCCACTGCTACTGTAGCAGCTGTGATTCCTAGCTCATGGCAGGAAGTTAAGTGCACGTTCCAAAGAGCCTTAATTGTTTTGATGTTTTGTGGCAGCTCAAAAAGCATGGATATTGGCGAGCACAGTATTTGATTAATAGCTGCATTTTGGAACTGCACACAAATATACAATGTGTCACAATTTGAACTATTTATAGCTATTGGACATTGTTTTTTCTTAATAATACCTAATTCTATACTCTGGTCATATTCCCAATGTAACCATTTTAAATGTAATATACACTAGAGAATTAATCTTATTTTGCTCATATTCACAGAGCTCTTCATGTTTTATTTGGTAACTCCATTTTTGCCTCTTTGCCTCAAATGATCAAGATAGAGGGTGGCTTTTCCCCAGAAATACTGTTATTTGTATTGCTGAACGAAAACTGATTAAAGTTAAACAGTATTGGAAGAATTCTTATGCTTTGTAGTTGCTCACACAGCACCTCAGTTAACAGAGCAATTTTCAGACACCTGTCAATTTTGTAGACAGCAAGAGACTTACAAAGAAAGTACAGAATTGTTAAGTTCTGGTGCAACCACAATTGTATTTTGACTTCACTAAATGAGGCTATTTTTTGTGACATTGAAGTGATAAAATGTATAAATTGTGTATGTAGATTTCTTATTTCTCTAAAAATAACCAGAAAAGAATACTCATAGACTGACTATTAAATTTGTATTTGAAATGGTTATCAGTAGTTATTATACTCATTTTAAGAGCATTAGTGTTTTCTGTTCATCAAATTAAGAATAAAACAGATTTTAGTAATGGCCTACAGTTACTTTATTAATCAAAATTATTTCAAAGGGTCTGGTATCTAAACCAGAAAACAGATTAAGATTTGCGATATCATAAAACCACTCTGCAAAAATACAATTGGATGGAATTATTATTTTGTTTCAAATTTTCCTTTTTATTTCTATTTTCCTTCTTGCCTACATTTCCTCTACAATATGGCATTATTATTCCTCACATATTTTATTTGCCCTAATTTGCTATTTAATTTACTATTTCTCTTTGCTTAGTTGTTTTAAATTTTACACTCAGAATGATTAAACCCCATTATTCATTCTCTCTCTCCCTCTCTCTCTCTCTCTTTCTCTCTGTCTCTCAAGTTATCAGCAAATTTAAATTTCAAATAATTGAAAAACTTATGCCTTTTATTTAGTGATTTTAATGTCTAATATATCCTTCTGGTTAGAGGTATTTGTAGTGTTTTTATCTGACTGATTTTAGGTATGCTTAAGCATTCTGTCAGTTTTACCTAACTGTTTCTATGACACCCAGAAGATACTGAGAATTTTCCCAATATCTTAATTTCTCATTATATACTGAGGGTGTAAATAACCATAAAAGAAATATTTGTTTAGATAAAGACTGGTTTGTTTATCTTTACTGCTTCAAAAAATCTCACTAGGCAGTCTGCCTGGGGCTGATACTTGTAATCATTAGCAATTATGGATTCCAGAATGATGCAGATATGAATTTTTCAAAAGCCATTTCAGAATCAGATACAAAATATATGAAACATTTTCCAGTATCGTTTTCATTGTTCTTCACACTGTTGCCTTCCTTATCTTAACTATAGTGTACTTTTCAGCAGCTTATTCTCTATCAATCTTGGGTGGTTCCTTGGCATTCATAGAGAGATGAATTATTTTCAGAATCAATAAAGCAGAATTGTTTTCATATGATGGTCTTTTTCATGTCATTGATGTTTTGAGGGCTCCACTTAAAATGACAAGAGTATGTTTTTTACTTCCAAGTGAGTCACTTACACAAAACAACATGGGCACGGCATTCCTCAATTAGGATTTCCATCTTTGAGCATATGCGTTGCACTCAGAACATGCTGAGACTTTTCTCTCAGTGTGGCTATACTCGAGGGCTTCTACTTAGAACAAACAGACTATAGCTGGGTAACAATAAACACCAGGCAAAGGCTTCTCAGCAGAAGCATCTCCATTAGCCCCAACTCTGAAATAGAAAGCAAAAAAAGCCGCTGTTTCAACTGAACACAAACCAGTCTCAAGTATTGAGATAGTCAGATTAATGAAGAATTCAACTACAGGCTCTAGATTTCATTTTGTTTGTTTGCTTATTGGTAAATGTTTTATACAAATACCCAATGAATTTGAATTGTTTCCTTTGTGCATGGTTTGTATCAGAAATACTTTTTCTTAAGCTTTTCTTCTCTGCCTTTTTACACTTTAAATCACTCTTAACTTCTCCAAGACCTCTCAGTCAGAAAGTTGATTTCTAGAATTTTGTGATGCCAAGATAGAACAGATGATTTGTGCATTAGACACTGTGCCTTTAAGCTATCCAAACCTAACAGTGTGCTAAGATTTTTCCACTTGATAAAATAAATTTTGACAGACAAAGAACATTGTTATTAAACACTAAACATACTGCATTCAATCACCTCCAAATTAGAAAGGATAATAGAAGTATTTCTTACATAAATGATAATAAATGAATACACAAATGATATTTTTAATAGTAAGTTCAATTTCGGCAAAACAATCCTAACTCAGAACTTGTATTTTAAAAATACTCTGACTCATTATTTTTAATATAAAAGATAACCACTATGCAGATGGCTAAATATACCAGATTCTGGATTTATAAACATACTATCATCCAAAAATAATATATTTTTGACAGAAAGTTAATGAGATCCTACGGAATGAGGCACCATGTCTGTGCAAATCACAATGCCTGGTTCCTTGTATCTGGTTTTCCAAAGAAACAAGACATAATGTTTCTACTATGAAACTTTCCTGCATCAATACTTCTACTTAAATATGTAGTATATCTTTAAATTCAAGATGAAAACCAAAAAATGTTAATATTTCCCAAATTTGTCAGCAAATTAGAAATTCGACTTGTATTCAGTACGATTTGCAAGAGTATAGCATATATTTCATTACAAACTATTAGCTATGGCATTTTCTTACAAGTCAAACATTTGTTTATATTCTACTTAGTTGTATAAGCAAAATATTTCCAAATTGTTTCAAATGATAAATGTATAAAGCTGAAAAGAGAACTACAATCATCTTAATTCCCAGTGTGCAAATGCCACTAAGTGATCTATATCAAGACATCTGAATCCACTCACTGTATACCCAGATGGGCATATTTTGGGCACACTGGTTTCTTCACTATGCAATGTACCCAAAAATAACAATGTAAGAAAACTAAGCTCTGCTTGATAAAATGTGTTTTACTTTTTATGTGGTGTTAACAAAATGCCTTAGACGGAAAATGAAATCTGTCTTAGCTTAAGAGAGAAGCACAAAGACATTTCCCTTCTGGACAGCAGACTTTGGCATTGCAAGATCAAAGGAACAATTTTATCTGCATTGTGACTACAAACCAAAAGATTTCAATGTTCCTGTCTCCATGCTAGAGCTTATGTGTCTTTAATGGCATTTAAATTATAGCCCTCTGTAGTCAACGCAGTCAAAACACCACATCATCTGATGGGACACCATGTTATAATCTGTCAGTGTGGCTCATATAAAAGTATTCCAATACTGCACTTGCCCTCGTTTTTCTCTTTTGCTGAAGAATTGAGCGAATTATCTTTTAAATGAGGTTTCTGAGTTGACCCAGTCAAGATGGATAAAAATGTATACTTTGATATCTATTATTTTAAATTAACCAATTTATAGAGCTTTTCTTTCTTTTTTTCCTGCAGTATACTCCCTTTGCATTTTTGTTTGTTTTTAGGGAGTTCATGTACCTAATGTACCATGTGGCATATGATATATCATAGACACATATTAGAGAAATTAAAAATACGCATGTATCATAGAATTATAGGTTACCCTATTCTCAAAACAGGGTTTTCTCCATTACATTGATTTGTAGCGGAATGAGTATTACACCTAAAGTTAAGGCACTGCTTTCTGCATTCCAGTATAGCACACAGTACAGATGGCATCTTTCAAATGTCACCAGAGAAACAAGATTTAATTTGAATATGTACTTTTGCCATAATGTTTATTATACTGACTTAACAATAAAACTTTCTGAAAATTAGTATTTCATTGAATATTCTTGCAGGTATAAAAATGAGATGTTCCATTATATACAAAAGCAATGAGTTTTGATCAAAAAAGATCCAAGCAGGAATATATAATCATTTATACTTTCATGTTATTCAAATATTACATATATATGCATATGTATAGAGAAAGATAGACAGACAGAGAGAAGTAGTTATCATAGATATTTAAAGTCCAAATGCATTTTTTCTGGGAGCATATTACTACCTGGTAGTTGTTTGTCTTCTGGCTTCAAAATATAACATGGTCTTCATAAATTTTTCAATGATAGATTTAAACATTTTTAAAAGGATAATGAATTTTTATATCACATGCATGCTAAAGTTGAGATACCATATGCTTTTTGAAGGAAAGTGATGGTAACATGCCCATCAGAGATTATGTATAAGTAATTATGACACTGTGTCAGATCAGCTTCACCTGAGAATGTTTATACCCCCAAAAAAATTTCTGTGTTGGAAAAAGCCCACCATTACAAATAAGTTGATCCTTAAATTTCTAAGTGTGTTGATCAACTTTTAATCCTCTTTCCTATCACTTTTCTGTGGAAAATCACATCTTCCATGTGTTACATGCAGAACAGAAATAAAGGGGAATACTGGGCACATAACAGGTTTGAGGAATAAAGACTTTTTCTCAACCTGGAAAAATCAAAGTTCCTTCAACACTTTTCACTTACCTGACAAACCATATAAGCAACACAAAAGATATTTACTGAGAACAGGGGCTATTTAATGTATCACCTTCTCAATGAATTAGGATTTGGATGCTTCTACATTTAGCAGGCATTTGACAAGAAATCATAGCAAGTTTTGTAATGGCAAAATTTGATATAGCTAGATAGAACCATGTAATACAATATTTTGATTAAAATTATACTTTTTCTTTTTTGAAACAAATAAAAAAAGAATAGCAATTTTCAGGGGCAAAACAATAGATGCATAAATTCTCCATCTACAGAAAAGAGTTGATTTTACATCTTCCTTCTCTTCTATCTCACACTCTAAGATTCATCTTAGAATTATTTCTTGTAGTCTATTATTTGAGAAATATAATTTAATGTCTTAAATGTATTGAACACTTATAAACCTACTACCCAATTTAGGAACTACAGCAGCACCAGTTTTTAATGTGGTGCTGGGGATTGAAGCCAAGGCTTTCATACTAAGTTAATCATTATCCCTTTTAATTATTTTTAAATCAGTTAAATTTTTCAAACATGGTCTTTCTAAGTCACTAAGTCACCCCACCTGGGAGTGAATTTATGACACATCTGCATCAGCCTACAGTCGTGCTGGGACTACATGGCACCACCACAAGCAGATACCAAATCTGAGGAAGCTTTTCCTCCATCTACCCCTCTCCCTCAGAAGTTACTAGTATCAAGGTCTGCACTTAAAAGTGTACAAAGTGTGACTGTCACAAATTTAAGGGACTGTCTACCTTTACATGCAGATCTATAGGAACAATGCTTCTTCAAATGTGTAGCATGTCACTTATATGGACTTTCACCATGGCTCTGCTATTATCCTGAGCTTTCAGATTACCTTTTTTTATTTTAAAGATAAAAGAATGAAAACATATTAACAGTAATAAAACAACCATTGTTCATTTCCTATCACCTTGTCTGAGATTACCTTTACATTGTAATTTTATTTGCTTTCTGTTTTACCAAAATATTATTGTATACAGTTTACTGTGAGTGTATAGTATGTTGTTCAGAGACATCGACATTGTTGCATATGGTTATACATTGATTTCTTTCAGTGCTGAATAGTATTCTATTATATAAATATTCCCAATTTATTTCTTCATTCTCCTTGACGTTTGAGTCTTGAACGTGTTTGCATTTACACGTAACTATTCTTGCACAGGTCTGTTAGTGCACATAAGCAAGAAATACCCTAAAGTATGTACTAAGAATTCCTGAATTTTGAGGTTTGTGGATGAGTTAAAATATACGTGTGAAAACCCAAACTTAAAATCCCTAGTAAGTTCATAAATGGAATACTGTGATATGAAGTAAGACAAGGATTTCCTTAAAACATCTAAAATGTTTGTATATTTGGTATTTAAGCAAGTCCTTTTTGTGAATAAACATCAGTTCTACTTATGGGTAAGCACTTTAGTCATTTTATAAAATATCTGGCTTGCTAAATCAGTCAGTCATTTTACCCAAATCCACCATTTAGAAGAGGAAACCAAAGCAAGAAACATTTTGATTATCTTAATATTGATTGCAGATGTTTATGTTAAACTTCAGAAATGGGAGTTAAAATTAAAAGGCACAGCCACAGCAAAAGGTGATAAGTTTATTCCCCTCCCCATAAACCTTTCAGATTATTTTATGAAATACCAAATCTCAATACCCACGCTGCAGATTATGATCACAAATCAAAGTAGAAGCAAAGAAAGGTGTAGAAAATTACTAGATAGAAAGGTTTTCTTATTTTGTCGAAAGGTATATAACAAAATTCATAGATAGATATCCAGTCATTTTAAAGCAGTCTGGCTCAACTCTCTCTTGCCAATTTTAAGGTAAAGGAAGTGAGATTTAAGGAGGTTCAATATGATACAATCCTTTGATTAGTCAAAGTTCAAACTCACGTTTTGCTGGTGTCATCCCCATTTTAATCATTATAGATTCTGACCTCCCTTGCATAAACTAAGCTCTACCAAAACACTGTGGAGTAGATTGAGGGATTGGCAGATGCTCGTTCTCATATTCTCTCTCTCCCTCCCTCCCGCCATTCCTCTCTCTCTCTCTCTCTCTCTCTTTCTCTCATTTGTTTTCTAAGACAAGGTCTCACTTTGTAGTGCAGGCTGGCCTTAAACTCACTATGTAGCCCAGACTGGCCTCAAAATCAAGGTCACCCTCCTGCCTCAGCTTTCCACGTGCTCAGATTACAGGAGTGTGCCACCATTCCCAGCCTCATTTTCACTTAATGAATGGCTATTTTAGAAGTTAAATCAAACTTTTATGACTTCATAGTTGATAAGTGGCATTGCCAGCCCTCAACTTCTCTGATTATGTAGACTTTTGTTTATAACACACGAACTCAGGCCACCACTGTTTTTTGTTGAAATTAATATACCATTTTTTTCCAAGAGCCATGCATACTGAATGCATAGTAAAAAAAAATCAGGTTAAGTATGTAACTTGCCCTGTATTATACATTTTATTAGACATTTTATTTATGAGGCCCACATTTTACATTTATTGTGTTTGAAAATAGTTCTTGATCCTGTGGACCTTAATTTCATTGCTTTAAAACAGAATTATTCTTAGAAATTATTTTATAATACTAAAAATACTTTTTAATCTAGATAGAAATACTACTAATCTTGACCTGGTACAGGAAGAGTTGCACAGGGCAAATCTGGACCCCTCACGCTCGCCACCTAACTCAGCTCTATGAGTAACTCTAGATAATCATATGCTTCAATATTTCCCAAAGTGCTAGTTATCTACCTGTGAAAAATTCAGTTATTATCACAAGAATTGTTTTTCATTTAACCGCCTTTGAATTTTCATAAATAGAGATGTCACCTGCGCATGAACTTGCAGTGGGAAGTCCCCAGCGGGTAACTGCTCATTATCCTTTGGATTCATCCAGCTCCCTATCAAAGAACTGGACCATCATTTTCACACACTCATATGCAAACAGCAAACATGAGTGTCATGAATGTACCTTTCTCTTTCTATGGCCTGAAAATTTCAACCCCTTGTCACTTCATCAAAATACCTTTTTCCTTTTCATTGAAATCTCTTTGCAAATTAAAAGGGGGAAATATGCAATAAATTTTAAATAATTTAAGCAAAAATAATTTATCCAGTAAATAATTCATAAAATATGTAGGAAACTTTTTGTAATAAAAACCTAGGCCTCCACTTTCTTAGGGGCCTATTAAGAAAATAGACATTGCATCTGCTTTATTGCAAGTGTGCTTACACATCTGTAACTACTAGGCCTCCTTCTACCTAGACAGAGATAAAAGTAGTACGATAGAAAAATGTAATGAATGTTTAAGTTTTTTAAAAAATTGCGGTAAAAGACAGATCGCCATTAATTACCCTCCAAATATATACTCTCACTTTGAGCATACCTGTGCTGTCATTTTAATTGCTTTCTGAAATAGTTCTGGAAGTCCTCCTTTTTAAGTGTCTTCAGTTTCACGGTCATGGCTGCCTTGTTGTCTTCAGTTGATTCAAAATATTTACTTTTCATGGTCATTTTGACTTTGGGGAAAAGCCGGAAGTTGACTGTACCACTTTCAGTAAACAAAGTGGATGAGGATCCGCTACAGTGTTTTGTATGACACTGTCTTTCAATCGAAAGGCCCTCGGCAGCAGCATTCACTGAACTTTGATCACATCTAGTAAAAACAATCCAGAACTGCTTCAGAAAGTAACAAGGAGTATGGGACAAATACTTTGGAAGCAAGATGGAGTAGGTTTCTGGAGATTCATAACAATTTATCTTTTAGTGTACTAAATGTTTACTTAAACATTTGATGTATATTTTGATCACCTCTTGTATATATATTAACTCCATCAGGAACACCCATGTTAAAACATGCTGTCATTAAGCTTTACATAGTCCCTGGCTTCTGGAACTTGTATTATTTGGCCCACTTTCTTTTGCTTCAACTGAATTTTGGATTCATTAGCATAGAAAAGCACAATTTAGTGATTCCTAAAACTAAATAAAGAACAAAACATTTTGTTGGCAAAAGATAATAATAACACTAATATGTGTTTAGATTTAGACAAAATAGAGTTTATTGGAGGAAATTTAAAAACATAACTGTGTTGATACTTTGGGTAGAGGTATTAATATAATCATGGAAACATTCTTAAATATTAGTTCAATGCAGATTTATTTCCAAAGGAAGATGATTATTCATCTTTACTTTTTTCTCTTTCAAATGAAAAGGTTGGCTTTTCTTGTACTGGGTCAACTAATTGTTTCTGTGTTTTCCAAACTACAATGACCTCGTAGACATCATCTTTGTAAAAAGCCTTGCCTTTGGTCATTGAAATAGTTATGTATCCTGAAAGAGCTGCCTTTTGTTTATCAGGAAATACCAATCTATGGGTCAATAATATGAATCTCTCAATTTAAAATACTTGTTGTATATAGACACACAAAAAATGAGAAGCAGAATGTTTTAAGACTTGAGCAAGATACATACGACATGTATTCTGAACTCTTATGAGGGTAGATTGGTAAAATATGTACACTGTCAGTTAAGAAAAGAAAAATAAAAGGCAATACTGAAAACAATGCAGGATTCTGCAGTTGTCATTGCTCGTGAAATAACCTGCCTGTTCAGAAGGGAGAAAATAAAACTTGTAGTTGAACTATTCACTTCTATAAAATTCATTACTTAACAGAATGTTATAATATTATTTTAAAAGTATGTATGCATGCATTTATTATAATATGGATATATGTAAATTAGATATACTAATACATAAGTATGTAAATCAAAATCATCAGTGTAATAAATTCTTTGCTTTTCAAAAGCAATCATTATAACATAAAAAATTTTATGTTTAAATAGGATGTATTGGTGGCTTTATAGTTATTTATAAATATATGTCACTTTATTGTAGCATGGTTTGACATAATTTAAATTTTTTAAAACTTAATGAAATTTATTTTGTATGAGTTGATTTAAATTGTTAAATTTGAAAGTGGGTGCAATTTTCTAATATGGACAAAGTGTTCTCCATATCTATATATTTTTACATGTATTAGACTTTTTTTCTACTCTTCTGTTCAGAAATGAATTTCTACATTTTATCTCCGTTTTTTATAGGTGACTGTTGGAAACCATATGTTAAATCTTTCATACAGGCTAGATTGGAGGTGTACTAATGTGCTGTTGACCGTGTGAATTGTATCTAACAATTCTGAGGGACAGCATAATACCCAGTCAAAATGCTGGTCATATGTGGGTTATCCCACATGTGAAACAATAGAAATTCATAACTGGGCAGTGGTTGGTGAATCACAGTCTCTAAAGGAAGCTTTTTGGGTTTTGCACACAAATGGCTGCACTAAAATATAAATAAGAATGAGAAGGAGGATGAGGTGGGAGAATGACAAGAAAACCTAAGTGTGTGTGTAGGGGGACATTTCCATAAGCAGCTCTTATTGTTCCTTAATTTCTTGACCACCAATGACTTCCCGGAACCCTACGCTCATTTTCAGCAGTTGGCATCGTCATGGAAATTCCAAAATTGACCACCTTTGATTTAGAATAGTGTTCTAAGTCTTACACTGTATGTATCATTATACAAGTTTCTATGCTTATTTAATGTCAATTTCTTCTCTGTGAAGAGCAAAACGAGAGTAGAGATCACATGCTTGGCACGCTACAATATCCCAGTACAGGGTAAAAGGTACAAGAGGAAGGCCTTCCAGTGTTATTTTTACATCTTTGAAAAATGTATTTTAATAACTTTTCAAAGCTTTATCTGTTCTTTCTCCACTATGCCTTGTAAAACTTCATGTCAAAGAAAGTATCTTAGGTAAGAAACTGATTGATTACCTTCACTGTATTTCATTTTATAGCTGTACCACTGACCATAGGAGGCATGCACAGCTCTGTGACTATAGAAACTGTCTGTACATCCTGGGACCCACAGACCCAGTCCACTCTGCTTACGTGACCTCTGGACTCACATATTTTGAGCTCAGGAAACTCAGCAACTTCCAACATCCCCTTGTGCGTCTCCCCACTTTGCATTCTCACCACACCATTCTAATGTTTATACAATTTCCCAAACACATGGATAGAAACGCCCAGTTGCTTTCTCTAAAACCCTCTCTCCTTGAAATGCTTCCTTTGCTCTTCATGGATAATTTCTATGCATTGTTTTGGTATCAGAGCTAGTCAAACAAAAATTATTAAACTTTCCTAAATTCTTTTCAGAGAGTTAATATTTGGAAAAATATATGCAGCAATCATCTCTGAAAATCTCCCCAAAAGACTTAGAAAATAACTTTGAAGAGTATCTAGTTCAACATTTTCACTTTGCCACTGAAAAAACCAAGGCACAGAGTAAAAGCTACTGCCCAAAGCCATATTGTCCTAAGTGATAGGGCCAAGACAAATGACTCACCTCTTCCCAGTCTCTGCAGTGATATTCCCGTCGGGCTTTGATGCAGACCACTCTGGACAAAGGTACTAATGTTTCTGAGCCTAAATTTGTAATTGAGAGTCAATTCTGGCATGGCCTATAGAGGCCTATAATCCCAACTATTTTGGAAAAGGCGGGCAATACAAGAGAATTACAAATTCAATTTCAGCTTGAGCAATTTAGCAAACTCTGACAAAAAAAAAACTTAAAGTGTTAGGAAGATGGTCCAGTGTTAGAATGCCCTGGGTTCGATCCACAGTATTAAAAACTGGAGAGTAAAAATAAATCACCAGGAATAGTTCTTATCTTTCCTTTGCCCATCATTGTTTGACTTCCGGTCCAGATTTCTGGTCTATGCACCTTGAGTGCCTACTTTCAGAAAGATCCAACACTGCAATTCTTAACGTGTGCTCTATCTTCTGAGAACTGTCTTCGTATACATAGGTGGTCAGAGTTAGCTGATTCCTCACGTCCAATCTTTTTTGGAAAGTCACTTTCACTGTGTAATTACTGTAAATTTCAACTTCACGTTCAGCTCATATTCCTACTCTTTTTTCAATCTTTAGTCTTTATAACAGACCAATATACCGTATCTTTATCTAATCTCTATGTTATTTTTCATTTGTCTTAGTAAAATTTAAACTTCATGAGGGCCAAGAAATTATTCTACTTTGTTCTCTACTATATTACAAAATTCTAGAACAATGCCTGGGATGTGTGACATGTGTGTTATAGTTTTAATAATTGAATACATTAAGATGTAGTATAATGTCTTACAGTCATATTTACAATTTAAGCAAAATAGACACTTTTATAGTGAGTGGTGAGGGAATGCCTCTCTAAAAGGGAAACTTTTGAATAGAGACATGAGTGAAGGGAAAATAGCAAATCCAGTTAATGGTCAAACATTGTAGGCAGACAAAGTCTTGATCAAAGGCCCTGAGGCCACCTCTTCTATTTGGCAGGCTCTTTTAATGTAAAGGAAGTCCTTGTGACTGAAGCAGAGTGAGTGAAACAAAGAGAATTAGAGATAAAATGAAATAAATTATTCAGACCATTCAGGGACGGCCTGGGAAGGACTCTGAATCTGATTACAAGACAGTCTACCAAAATGAAGTATTCTGAGGTTTGCAGAACATCAGAATGTGTGCAGTATTCAGTGTGAGTTGTTTATTATATATCATGAACTGATTCATACTTAGAACTTACAAGAGAGGGCAAAGAAAAGAGAATTGAGTACTCAATTTTCTTTCTCAATTAAATAATTACAGATGACAACAATAGCAAAATACACAGAGAGAGAAAGCAACTCAGGTCAAAAAGGGCCATGCAGAAAGTTTTACTTAGGAAAGCATAAAGACTAATAAAAGGATGGATTATAATATTTTTTAAAGGTGCACTGTATGTAGCAACCACACTCAAAGAAGCTGCAAAATTTTCCCTATATTATATATTTTTCTTCATTTATATTGTGATTTTATAGTGTTTAATTCAAATTTTTTAAATTCACCAGACATCATCATAGAACTGTTTATCTTGAGCAATTGTTTGATCTCACAAAATACAAGCCAGGTCATTGTAGCTCTGTAAAATGTCCTCTCTTGGTGGTAATGTTCTGTTATTGTTCATACCCTCAATCCAAATTCTGTATATTTTTATATGCATCCTAAACAAGAAGGTCAGTGGTAAAATTCAACACAGTTCTTCATTGCTCACTTTATTCTTGAATGTTTTCTGTTGATCATTTTCTACATTCAAGCTTACTCTCTCAATTTTTAGTAAATATGATGTTATTCTTGAAGAAAAAATTGTCAAATCATCTAGTGCCTTAAAGATGACAATTGTTTCAATGTAACACCAGAACTGCTTCTCTCAGCTCTTTCCACAGAAAAATTAGGCTGTTTATCAAACACTCAAACTGAGTCTGAGGGCCTTTAAAACTAGAGGTCACCCTTATACTCACTACCTAGTCCCCTTGCTGTGTCAGGAGCCTCTACTATACCTAACAGATTTTTATTTGTCAAATTAAAAAGCATATACTATATTTAAGGCCACAGAAACTTTATATAGAAATTAGTTGAAGAAACTCACATGGAGTTAGTAGAATATGTAGGATCTTAATGATTTTACTTGTCCGAAGGGCACAGCAATTGGGCAGACTGCCTACTATACATTATAAATTAATTCCATTCATTCTGAAAACTTGTTCATTATTCCCCTACTTTGAATTTTGGCTGCCCTAATTAATCGCCATTGTAGAGTTCAGGCACTTGAGGCTCTGCAAGGGCTGCATTTTTTCCAGCTTGTAATCACATACTCCTAACAGCCCAGGGCCTCAGACAATGGCTCCTTCACGCTCTCAGCTGCACCTCAGAGTCCTAGGAGACAGACTTTCTGTCTCTGATTTATGGGCTGAGTTCTCCTTGAGAGAAATGCCTGCGTGGGGACAATGCACAGCCTAAGACAGATGACTTGCCTTGGTCCTGGGCCCTATCACCTTAAAGCTGTCACTGGAACACGCAGAGAGCTAAGCAGCCCCTGGAACACTCCTCAGAAGAAACAAAGCCACCCTGGGCTGCCTCTTCAGATTACAGCTGCTTGTCCAAACCCCGGCCCTGGGAAGTGCACAGCACCCAGGGGCCCTGGCTCTGCATTTCCTCATGGCGGCAAAATAAGCCTGACACAAATGGGCACTGGTGGCCGAGCGCGGCCAGCTCAGGCTTCACAGCTAATTAAAGGCTGCAGAACAGGTCAGGAGCAGCAGTGCTGCGATTTGCTATCAGAGGAAAACATGACTGTTCTCTGTTTCCAAAGAAAGGAAAATGATTCTTAACCTGGTCTATTCATTCAGAATGAAAAAATATATATTCTATCTGACTTTTACTGATTCCATTTCTCTTAGTTTTCGTAATGATGCCCAGGAAATTATTTTTAATGATGAGTGCTGCATTTACAAAGATAGACCCCTCAAAAAAATCTTGCCACCCAGAAATTTATTTTATTCCTGAGAAATTCGTAAATTATCTCATTAAAAGAATCATATACAAGAAAACAGCATCCCTTTCAGTTCACTGATTCTCCTGGCAATGGTGGAGACAACAACAAAGCCACAGTTGTGAATATGGCGTTCATCTTGTTCTCATGTTTCACAAATGCAGACTCCAGGGTTTTAGACTTCTGAAATGAGCTTTGGACCTGGCCAGGCCAGGCTTCAGAAACTCAAGCCTCTCATTTTCCATTGGTTAATAATCTTAGACTAGCTTTACTTTTTAAGACACCAAGGATCTATATGCTGTAATATCTCATGGGAACTAATACATTTACATTTGTTTAGGGTATCAATTTAGTAATGAAAAGGTAGTGAGAAAAGACGAATTTAAAATTGAACATATATTTTGGCAGGTAAAAGTTACTTCTATATAAGAGTCTATTCACCCAACTATGTTTCAGATATTGAAAAATCCAAAAAATGTTTCAAAAAAGAATGAGGAGAAAAAGGAGGGGGAAGAAAGGAAAAAAAAAAAAAAGAAGAGATAGAAGGACAAGTGGAGAGGGGGAGGAGGCAGGAGGTGGGAAAAAAGGAGGAGAAAGGAAGGAAAAATAAACCCTGAGGTTTTATAACTAAATAAGAAGTATTTTATTTATCACAAAGCATAGAGTGTTCAGCTAACTCTTTGTTCCACAGAAAAATAACAACAACAGCAAAAAATCCGTGAAGCATGTTTGCTGTTCAGATAAAAAAAAAAAAAAAGAAAATGGACATTTATATTTCATGACATTTTGGGATCAAATATAATTGCCTGTGGCTCCCTGGGAGAAAGAGGGGAAGAGTTGGGCGGAGATGTTGCTTTTATGTGGCACCAGTGTGATAACGCTGGCCTGAAAGAACTGTGAAATTTTAGTTTCTTAAAAACATTTGTTAAATAAAAAAAAAAATATGCAAAAGCAAAAGAGGAGAATGTGTTTTGCTATAATGAAACATTCTAAACTCTACATGTTGTCTCTGAATGGAAACAAAATAAAGGTTAATTTATAAGATGAATTTTAAAAAGGAGTAAGAGCTAGAGCAATAATCACAGTCTTGAAAGTAAGTAACTTTTAGACTGACCCAGAAACTGCTCAGCCCCTGAAAGAGGAGGAATTGATCATTTGAAATGCGCTGGAGGCTGGGCATGGTGGCGCACGTCTGCAATCCCTGCTCTCGGGATGTTGAGGTAGAAGGATCGCTGGGAGTTCAAGGCGAGCCTGGGCTACAAAGTGAGCTCAAGGCTAGCCTGAAGGGCATAGTGAGACTCTGTCTCAAAAAGATAAGAAAGAAAGAAAGAGAGAGAGAGAGAGAGAGAGAGAGAGAGAGAGAGAGAGAGAGATGGAAGGAAGGAAAGAAGTAAGGAAGGGTTCAGGAAGGAAGGAAGGAAGGAAGGAAGGAAGGAAGGAAGGAAGGAAGGAAGGAAGG
>NW_004955406.1:35156256-35229934 GCF_000276665.1 Chinchilla lanigera | reverse complement strand
AGGAAGGAAGGAAGGAAGGAAGGAAGGAAGGAAGGAAGGAAAGAAGGAAGGAAGGAAGGAAGTGCTGGAATGTGTATTGGCCCCTGGCTCTGTCTTTAAATTTTTATGAAGTTTTAGGTAAGTCACTTATATTTTCTGTTTCCTTTGCCTTCATGAACAGTGCAACTTAGGATAATAAAAATACAAACATTTGGAAATTTAAGTCATATTTTCACTTGAAATAAAGTCTTTGAATATTCTATATAATAAGTAGAATTAACTATTTTCTTCATTTACTGATGAGAAATTATTAATGTTAGTTATATCTTACTGTTTTTATCAGAGAATGTGCACATTTATGTTTTTAGCTAAATGGAAAATAATCCAAATCTATACTCATTTTCAGCTGGTAATCTATACTCAAAGTGGTTTCCATCTAAAGTATGAGTACACTTCACTCATGGGGTATCTATACTTCATATTTATATCCTCTAAAATTAAATCATAAACTTGTTTAATTTTGTTTCACAAAGGAAAGTAAAGATAAAGCAATTTTAAATGACTATTTTGTTGGGTTTTCCTTTACTTTAGATCCTATTCATTAGTGTATATTTAATTTAAATAAAGATTTGCACAAATGGATATATAGATAGATATAGATAATCAGTTGTAAAAATACAAAATTCTACAGTAGTAGAATAATTCAAGAGTTGATTGTAAACCAGCTTATAGAATCTCGAGAAGGCCATTGATGAGATAAAAAACAAAAGAAAGACCACTCAATAACTGCACTTTAGTGCAAGAGAAAGAATACACTCTCATCTAATGCTAAAATTGAATCTCAGAAAATATGGAAGTTTAGGAGTTTCCAAACCAGGGTTGCTTATGGCCCTTATGCCCCTTTATGCTTATGGGTCTCTCCTGACTGCCTGTAACAATACTCACGTGTAGCAGTGGCACCATGGCCATTTTATAAATCTCTCCTTTCTTTCCATCATCCCCACGCCTCGCTCCCTTTCATCCTTCCCTTTTTCCTTCTTGCTACTTTCTTTCATTCTTGTTTCACTTTACTAAAAAAAACATTTAAGTAAGGGCAGCTTTACATGTAAGTTGGAATTTCAGAAATATACATATTTGTGTTTGGGCTTTGATGTGAAATTTCTAAATGAGCAATGAAAGAGGAGTATTTGCGTTTTCAAATTTGCTTCTGAAGCTAAGAAGAAACATGGGTGTTCCTATCTCTCTGGAAATTTGTAATTCAGATTCTGAACACTTCCCTTGCGTTTGCCAGGTTCTGTTACAACTACCTGCTCGCAGCCTCTTGCGAATCCCAAAGCAAACTATAGAAGCATAAAGTAAGACAACTTTAGTCCTGCAGAAAATTCCTGTAAAATAGCTCGGGTACACGTTTAAGGATTTTAGAATTCTTAAAAGTAGAAAAAGCAAAGAACGAAGCCTGAGTAAATATTCTATGGCATGTGTATAAAAGCATGAAAATAGGTCAGTTTAAGCAAATCATTAAACTTCATTCAGTCACATCTCTTCAAAAATAGAAACATTCTGTCCCACTTGGAATAATTGCAAAAACTCAGGCTTAGGTAGTTTCCTTAAATCTGGAACTTTAAGAAATATATATTCTCCCTTTCCAAGCTCTTTCAATCAATGGACATATACTACCGCCCTAAGAAGAAGTGTCATGTTTTGGAAACATTGCTATTTACAAGCATGTAACCATACTAAATTTTAGGAGACATCTGTTTTAAATTTCTCAGTACACTGTGTATATTTTAATTCCATTATTTTTCCCCAAGCTTTCTCATAATTAAAGTATATCTAATTTTAAAATTTCACTGTCCATTCCAATAAGATATCTTTAATAACTATAGAGACTTCAAAAATTATACTTTTGACATTATATGAGCTTTTTCCCAGTACGAGAAAAAAAAAAAAAGGGAGGGTGGAAAGATAGCTCAGTGGCACAGCACCTGCCTGGAAAGATCAAGATTCTGAGTTTGATTCCTGGTTCCAAAAAAGTAATTATATAAGCTTGTCTCCATTACTTCTGCTATAAGCCTCACACTATTTCCCATAGTAAAAACAAAAGCTTATTTTCTGTTTTTTTGTTTGTTTGTTGTCTTGGTTTTTTTTTGTTTTCCAGTACCAGGAATCGAGCTCACGACCTTGTGCTTGCCAGGCAGGTGCTGTGCCACTGAACTAAATCCCCAGCCCTATAAAAAGCTTATTTTCTGATATCTCTTCTTCTCCGATGGACATTTTTAGCTTCTTTATATTAATTTTCTAATCTTTAAGAAATGATATTTTTCTAGGATGCACTGTTTCCAGCTTAGTAAAAGAAAATTATGATAAATTTAAAGTGCTTTAATAAAATATTTCATGAAGCAAACTTTGCTTATCAGAGATATAGTCTGGTAGTGTACATTAACAGAATGGTGTGTTTTCTTGGTGCTTTAAAATCAGTATTATTTCCCATATTTGTATCATTCACCTGACCTAAACAAAAACATGATACATATAGCAGAAAGTAGAATCAAGAATGTGAAATGAACTATACATGGGTATTTAGGTTAAAAGTTCATATTTAGTGAACAATTTTTGTTACTCTAAAAAAATAAAAGAAGGTATTATCCTAACTTTTAGCAGAAAATAAAAGCTAAGAGTAGACTGAAGCATGATATATTTTTGTGGCTTTGTTTCCAGAATTACAGATTTTCTTTGTAAATCTCGTATAAAATGTGCTTGCCCTATAGTGAAATAGAAGCAACAAGGCGAAACTAATTAGATTGCTTAAATCAATTAATATGCTTGAAATTATTTGGGGGATGCTTAGATTTTTAAATTGACTATAATTCTCTTCACGTGTTTATGGGTCAGAATTTCTGCATTTGAGCAATAAGTAAAATCCAAAGTAACATTAAAGAGAGCAATTTTACACAAAATACGACGACTGCACACTACAATGTAAATAGCTATCTCAAAGAGAAAGCTGCACTGAGCTAGGAGACTACAGGCTACATGTCAGTAAAATGTTTATCAACTTTTCAGATGTTGACATAAGCCAACTTTAATAAAAGGCAAAGTTGTGATGAAACAACAAAGATTCTCAAATTATTACGTTGCTTTTCAAGATCCTTCTAATGGCATGTTTGGAGGAAAATGTTTTAGCTAAAATTATTTCAATAAAAATACACATACGCAAGAATGTTAGAATATTTTTCCTTAAGAACATTATAATTGGCAGCTTTTTAGCTAGTGGTAAAGAAGCCTTTGGGTTTCTTTAATTTGGCTAAAGAACAAATTTTCCATTTGTGGAGAATTTTATATAAATATCAATATTTATGTTAATATGACTGACTTTTGGATAAACATATCCTTACACATACATCTGAACACTATTTGCCTCTTGGAGTTAAATGCTTTTGAGTTAGCACAAGTCAGGAAATCCACTACTGATCAAACCCTTTTTGGAATTGTCTTAAATCCAACCCTAGGCATTTATATACCCTGCACTTAAAGATACTTAAATAAGAGAATTTCCATTCTTTGAGAATGATTTGATTTTTAAGAATAACTGAAAAACACTTCATGTTTCTAAATTCGGGACACAAAATGGCTGATTGGAGTAGCTCACAAGAATGGAAAATTAAAACCAGAATAATTGTCATCTGTGCAAAATTAGATACTACTGAAGGTCATTTTTGTGAAAACTGTTTCCCCCAAAATAAGACCTAGCAGAAAATACTCAGCCTTGAAAAGTAGAGATCAAAACTCCCAGCCCCACTCAACCTGCCCTCCCCTCACCTGCCCTCACTGTTCTCTTGCTTGGTGGCTGCTCTGTAAGGTGGGTAAGTCTAGGATAGGCTGACTGGGCTGGTGTTTTTGAGTTCTGGTTTTCAAGGCTTAGTAGATTCTAGCTAGGTCTTATTTTCTGGGAAACAGAAAAGAATAATTAGCTGCATGTCTGTCCTGAGCATGAATCTCCAGAAAATACTTTAAAAGTATTGAGATGAGAAACTAATTCTTTTTACCCGAACTTGCCTGAGTGAATAATATGTGCTTGAAATATTTCAGTACCTGGGTGGGATGAAACACACTACTAAAGATACGTTTTGCTAATAACAAAAGTAGATAAACTCATGTTTAAGGCGGACTTTGGTCTAGCCACAGAGGTCTTTAATGTCTCTTCTATCCCCACCCCATTTATCTTTTCCTAAATAAAAATGGGAACAATTAACAAATATGTTTTATAATAACTTTGGGCCCAAAATTATTATAATTTCCACGTCTTCACTGCCAGAGATAAGAGAGAAATATTTTCAAAAATTAAAATAGTGTTGGAAGTACACAATTTCTCAAAAATTACCTTAAAAGCAATACAATTTTTTAAATGTAAGTTGTAAAAGTGTGACTAACTTTGTGCATATTATTAGAAGAAAATATATAGTCCCTTTGCAAGGAAGAATAAAGTTCCTAATATAATTAAAGCATCTTACCAAAGAACAAGACAGTTATTTGTCCAAAACTGGGTTCTCGGCATTGCTGTAGTTTAAAATTTATGGAGAAGACTGTGAAAATGAGCATTAAATGGGTTTAACCTTTTCCTTGTCTGAACTTCTGTGGGTGACTATGTTCTGAGTCTTCAGGGTATCCAGAAGAGTGGAGGTTCAAGATAGAAGTTAGCAAGCTCTGTGCTATTTAACATGAAGTTGGGTAAGTGCAGGACTGAGGGCAAACAGACTTTGTCAGGTTGAATCTCCATCTATCTGTCTATGTATGCCAGGGAATCAAGGAAGAACAAGCACATATTGAGTACCTACAGTATTCCAGGAAACACATTAGGTCCTCAAGATCCACAGACTCCAATTCCAAGGATCTCACTGTCCACAGAGAAGGATAGACCAAGGAAGACAAACACTGATAAAATTATAAGTTGTTTATTTTTTTCATTTTTTGAAAGCATCACACGGAGAAAATTATATAGCATTGAAACTAGAGTTCTACATTCTCTTGGTAGACTTGACCTTAATTTGTTTCACTAGGGTGTTTTTCCCTCATGTTAAAGATCAGTTGAAAATATCAGTCGGCCTTCAGTCTCAGAGTACAAACATGGCACATAGCTATATTGTTTGATCCTACAATTTTGAAAAAAAGGTGTTCTTTAGTTATTAACTATGTGGTAAAAATGCTAAAAATAGAAATTCATATATCATATATAGAATAAAAATGTTTGGTGGGTAGAGCTATAAAATTCTATAACTGCATCTATCATAGCTT
Source organism: Chinchilla lanigera (assembly GCF_000276665.1). Lineage (NCBI taxonomy): Eukaryota > Metazoa > Chordata > Mammalia > Rodentia > Chinchillidae > Chinchilla > Chinchilla lanigera. Next base: position 35,224,663 of record NW_004955406.1, on the reverse strand, counting down.
GTACAAAATTATGCAAAGTGTTTGAATATGTATGTGAAATTGACTGTACTATTGAGTGTTTTTATGAATTATTTCTTTTTTCATCCAGTGGCTGTATGATTTTTATGTTTGTTTATTTAATCACCATTTATAAAGTATTGTATAACTGTGAATGTATATATACCATTAAAGTCTGAAATTATTGATAACTAAGCTTATTTTTCAAAATCTAATCTATGTATATTTTTCCTGAAGAAATTTAACTCTTCACTTCTGTGTTACTCACTGTTTTTATGAATAATTATTTGTTTCTTCATCTAGTGCCTGTATGGTTTTTATGTTTGTTTAGTTAATGACCATTTATAAAGTATTGTATAGCTGTGAGTGTATATATTCCATTAAAGTCTGAAATTTTTAATAACTAAGCTTACTTTTCACAATCTAATCTATGTATATTTTTCCTGAAGAAATTTAACTGTTCGCTCCTATGTGATTCACTCATGGCTAAAAAGTATTAACTTCATGGTTGGAATGTTGCAGCTGTTTACCAGCTTCCAGCAACACTAAAAATTAGTTTTAAGACAGGAAACTAGGAAGAGTGGTGTATTTAATTGGCGTTTCAGAGGCGATATTTAGAAAAGCACCTATCTTGACTTTCGTCCAAAATTATCTAGTTGAAACTCTGATGGACTAAAAAATGTAAGCTATGAAACTACCCTATTATTAATGGTACATAAATGTTGAAACCTATTCTGCAAATGGGTGATTGTATCAGTTTTTCCTCTGCATTGACTTCCAGCAACCATTTATAATTAATGCAGGAGCATGGCTGCTTGTAAATTAAGTCCAAAAGGAATAATATTGAAAAGTATAGTACAATTGTATCATGTCTCTGCTAGAAACCTGGTAGTACTGACCTACATTAGCAACATGTCATTTCAAGGTTATATGTAATACATTTATTAAGACCATTTAAATCAAATCATAGTTTTTTGCTTTGACCTAATAATACCAAAGATTGTCATCTCTCAACTCTGAATAGACTCCCGTTCATCATAGGTACTTTTTAAAATGTAAATTATTCTATTTTCTGCACATATGTAAATATAAGTGGTAAACATCTCAAAAGTGATGATTTGAACATTTGGATGAAGGAAAATTTTCTTACTCTCCAATTTAACTTTGTCTATCTATGGAAATAGGCTTCTATCATATAATAATTTTCAAATAACATTTTTTGGAGGAGAAACATTCTGAGAATATCCTGAGCAGTTTAAGTCTATATTATGATATACACTTAATAAAGAACATCCCCTGGTTTCTCTTTAAAGAAACACAGAATAACATCTGAATAAACTTTTTTTCCTTAACATGGTTTCAGTGAATGAAAAAATATGCTGCTTTATGAAATTTTTAAAAATAAAATTACTGCATATTTTAACCAAATATTGGCTTTTTCCTATGCTTAAAATATAAAATGGAGGAACTATAACTAAGTTTTCTAGAATTGTTCTCTTTTACAAAGGAAGATTTAAAAATACAAACTATAAAAATTATAGCCTCAGTAGTAGAAGTCATTTATCAGAGTCCAAATCAGTGTATAAATCTTTTAGACCATCCAAACATGGGATAATGACAGATATTTGATGAACTATTTGAGCTAAAGTATTTTATTTCCACAGGATTTATTGAGAAATATAATATTTAGCTGTACTGGAGTCTTTTGGCTGGCATTCTTTCTGCCCACACATCACCTGTGGAGAGAGCAGTCACCTGCTAGTTACATTAGGGATGGTTTTTAAGATCTTGCACATCCACGTCTATTTAGATCATTCATTCTAAAGGATAAGATCTTACCAAAGGTAATTCTGTTGGAATTAACCACAGTCCATGTAACATCTCAGGATCAATTTATGAAAAATTATATATTTTCATATTCACTAAATGCAACATAAACTATTACAGCTGTAAGATATATATTAATAAGGATGTGTATTTTTACTCAAACCTTCTCAGGTTCTGCTAATTGTTTTAAAATTTCAGTGTAGAATAGATATCTAGAAAGGTACAGCTATTTTAGTCATAAACTCAAAAATTTCCCACAAATCTTTCTTTACAATATATTTTATTTACTTTTTTCTATTTTTTACTTTTTTTTTTACTATTGTAAAACCTTAATCACCTAAACACTTTTTGATTATAAACTCAGTGCTTAGTAAAAGTTCGGGAGAAATAAAACAGTATCACATACATTGTTCCACACAAACTGATGTGAAAAACATTTGGGATTCAGTTGATTGAAAGAACAGATGCTTGTATAATTTATGAAGCCAGAAATACATCCAGGACATCTTCCCAAAATAGTAAGGCATTCTAATAAAATAGTTAGTGGAGAATGCAGTTAGAAAGCTTGGAAAACTCAAAGTTACACACTGAATTTTGAATGGAGCACAGAAAACTTGAAATACCTTATTAATATGCTTAAGATAAAATTATAATCTTTTATATTATAAGGTAACATGATATAATGACAAAACAATATTGCATTGTTTTATATGAAACATTTTAAAAACCTAGAATATCTCTTTTTATTATAAATTTTAGGTTTCCTTCACTGGAATGTTTTAGAAAATCATTTTATTTTTCTTTTCTTTTCCTTTCCTTTCCTTTTATTTTGAGACAGGTTTTCACTATAAAACTTACAATCTTCTTGCCTCAGATTTCTTAACTACTGATATGACAGTCATGCACCATCATGCCTATCTTCATGAGAAAATTTTAACAATTTGTATAAGGAGTCTGTCTCTTTTCAAAGACATAATAGGTTTGTTGCAGGAAAATATTTATTTTTCTAAGCATCACTCTTACCTATTACTCTTAATTTTCAAAGATTAATTTTCATTTTAATAATATAAAACAAACATCCTAATATGGTAGAGTTTTTTAAATTATTTAAAATTATTTCAAGTATAAGTAAACATTTTTACTCTTTGTATATTGTAGGACTAATCACCCATTAATGCAAAGTCTTGGCTCAAGGACATGACTTTTTTTTCCTGCTAAAAATACATACTTGTCACTATGGCATTGGCAGAGTTTGTGGAAGTCACAGGGTTACTGTATTTACAGGGTGGATCTTCCCTGTGGAAAAAAAGTCCTAGCTTCAGCTATGATTTGAATTATTCTTTATATTCAATTCACTCTAAATTTCACTCTATCATATTTTCTATAAAAAAGTTATCTCTATCAAAATATTTTTCTTGTAAACTATCCCTTTTATTGATTTATCATTATTCAAAATGAAATAGTTCAGGACAATATAATTTATCTGTAATATAAGTTCCTATGCTATGAAATAATAAAGCAGCATGTCCATTTTTATCCTTCCTTTCTTCCTTCCATTTTTCCTTCCTTTCTTTATGTTTCAGGTACCTTTCTAAACTTCAGAGAGAAAAAGACTGAATAGTTTTTTAAGTGAGAATTTCATAAATTTCTAAAAGTGCAGCAACATTTAAACACATAGAATTCTACGTACAGCCAATGACATCTTGATTTTATTTAAACTAATTTAGGCAATAAACTAAAATTAAGAATCTATTTTGAAAGGTGATCAGGAGTAATCACCATGTACACATACATGTGTTAGGTTAATCATGGGCTCCTGACTTTAGAACAGTTAAAGAGTAACCGCGACTTTTAAGTAGCCATCAATTCTGCTCACAACTACCTGCCTTGGAAGAGCTCTCCGGCCTGTCAGTCACAACCTAACAGGTAAGAAAGCCACGCACAGAGTGGCGTATATTACTGGAGATGGTATTATACCATTTCTTAAGAAGTCATGTATTTTGAGGCTAATTAGAAAAGAAGCCTGTGTGAAAGCAGCTGTTTCGCAGGAAAGAAGCTGTTTAGAAGATTTGGAAACCGGAATATAATCTCTGTCCCTTAAACAATGAGTTTCAAGCTACATTTTATAGATTATGTAGTACAAAGTGTTGTTTGAAATTTGAACTAGTATATACAAAGATGACTTTATTATAAACCAAGATTCAGAGAGGTTATGTAACCAAGACAGTGCGTGGAAGAATCCAGGTCCTCGGCTTCACTTCTACTGCTCTTTGAGTTCTGATTGTATCATCCTTCCCAGTAAGGTGTACCTTTGTAATTGCTGCAGTTCACATGCACAGAGATGCATATATAAAGAGTTTAGGAAAGAAAGACAAGTACAAACATCAATAACTGTACATTATTGTTAAAAGTGATATGTCAGAGTTCTTGTGTCTTTTAATATTTTTCATTACAGTGGAAATATTTGAGCTTGTATATAGTTTTCAAGCAAACAGCACAAAAATTATGATTTATGTTTATTTTTAATAAATATATGATTTGGTTTTTAATATGTAAATCTAGTTAATATGTATATTTTAAATTAGTCAATTGATTTCTTCATCATTGGTAATTTTGCTAAGTAGTGCAAAGGTTGTGCTGGGGAATTTTTCTCCAGAGTAAATTCATAAGACATTTTATGGAGTGCGTAAGTAATACATATTAATTTTGAAAGTTGTCTGGGAAAGAAAACCAGAAAGTTTTCAGACATTTTGCTGTCAACAGGAATAAGCGCTATCAGTAATTATGAAGCAATTGGAAAACAAAATTACAATCCTCTCTGGGGTGCCAGAATTTCAGTAGTAAAAGATGTCTAATTGGGTGCACGCTTCGGTGTGACTTACCCTGATCTTCCCGCTTGCTCAGAGCAAATCCATGTTCAAGTACTCAGCTTGGCTCTCTTTGCATTCAGACCTTTTGGACATCTTTGGTGCTGTTCTCTTCCTATTGAAGTTGCCAGAACCCTCAGTAATTACAATTATTATTACCCAGAATAAGCGTTCTGTATTAGACACCTGAACTGTGGTATCTGGTAGTAAACGTGCTATTGCTGAAACATTTTATAAGATTTCACACCCTGAGCAGAGGAATAAATCCCCTAAAAAATGAAAATGGACACAAGTGAAAGGGCTTGGAGCTCCAAGTTACCAGTTAAATTTGAATTTCACTCAGAATTTGGTGCATAGAGAGTGTATTTCTTTGGAGAGGAGGGGAACAGTATATATATAATTTTTCTCTTACATTCTGTGCAGATTCACATTCACTACTTGATTAAACTGCCTGTCTATTTCTAGGGACGTGCAGCCTCAAAAACTTTCAACCAACTAACCTGAGTGCAACATCAAATGGATTGTGATAGCAAAATCGCACTCCCTCTAATTTGTGCAGCTCAGTGCGCACATGTCCGATTTAGGTCAAGGCATCAGGCAGAGGAAAAGGCTGGAGACTGACACTGAGATGCTCTATTTCACACACTTGCCCTCCGGACGGACTGGCAGAGGCAGTCACTTAGATTAAATACAGGTCATCAAACAAGATATATAATCTATTTCTAAAACTGACAACTTTAGCATCCCAAATCCCTATGGTCTTTTACTGAGGCACATTGGACTACTTCTTCATCTTCCTCTGTCAATTTACGTTAAAGTTTGCTTTATTTAAAAGTGGTATTTCATGTATTCTGTGACCTTCTTGCTCAAAGCAAAGAAATTGCTTTGGTTTATTTATGACCTACTAACCTTAAGCAAAACTGCAATGCTTAATGTTCTCGCAGGCCTAGGGATGAAAAATAAAAGCTAAAATAAATTTGGACTTGATGCGAATTAGTCTTATGCTGCCCACACAACCCCAAATGAAAAGGAAGGGTATGGCAGGTACCTATCTATAAATGATTATTTCCTGTGGCTCTTTTCATTTGAAGAAAACTATGTAAGGATGTACATTACTAATAGGTTATAATTCTGTAATTATGAACATTGTGTTCTAAAAAAGAATCACCTTGAACATTCCTAACAGAAAATGTGGAATCAAAGGATTATTAAATATCAGTATTTCAAAGATACATAATTTATAGCCCAGGAGTAAGTCATGAAAATAAATATGTGGAAGAGATGGATTGGAGGACGTGAAATAAGGAGTAAACGCTCACAGGAATTAGCAGAAAATTAAGTTGAACCAGCAAGCAGCACAATATGGAGCAAAGGTAATTGAGAAGATAGAGTCATGAGGCTTATTCTCTTCTTTGATGACAGGCTAAATGCAGATCTTATTTCCCATTATAGAGAATTTAAACTATGAAGAAGTTTTTACTGTCAACAAACTGTGACTATTTCAAACATACATTCAGTTTAGACCTGAGGAAATAAAAAGAATTAAATGCTGTTCTTATTATTTCTATATTATGTACATATAAATAAGATTAATAAAATTTCTTATTGTTAGAAGTGAATTATTTTAAAAATGTTAATAATACTTAAGATTTTTATTTTAAGAATTTGAGAAATTTAGGTTGAATTATACTGTGCCAAAAAATTCTAGGAATATGTTTTGGAAAATGAATAACATGTAATTGATTGTAACTGCCCTACAGCTTTGCTTATTAGTTCGATAAATGCATATTTTGTGTTAGGGGAAAATAGGCAGTTTAGAGTCTTTCATCACAACATTCCAGCTATTAAGTTTTGCAAGAGATGAATAGGACAATTGAAAATGGTTGTATATTGACCTGAAAATAATGCCATGATAGACAGGCGCCCAAACTGGAGCGATATGCCTTCAGGTGTAATTGATAACGCAAACAAATGAGTCCTCTGTCCCAGGATGATATCCTTTCCAGCAGGAACATTGAAATGCCTACTGACAAAGCATTCTTTTAAGGAGTTGTATTCTGTAGGAAAATTGCTTATTTCAAAAGAAGCAAATGCTACAGTATTCAGATTAATCACTGTTTTACATTCTATGACTGGTTTTGTTTCCTTGATACATATTTTTATAAATTCCTCGTACGTGATTTCCCCCAAAAATATCAGAGAATATTTCTCTTGTGAAAAATATGTCTAGAATGCATTAAAAAATAACTATTATTAAAAATATGGTATTCTGGATGAAGAAAATATCAGAATTTATAGAACTTGGAATATATATATATTTCCTTAATATTTTCACAAATACTTGCATTGACTTGAATAGACCATAAAGTAGTATTCCAAATTAGGGTGAGTTATCTCATTCACAGATAATTACAACTATGTTGAATGCAGTTAATTGCCTGAAATTGTGATTTCTCTAGCCTGGTTTTAAAATATCCAAAAGGATTTTTGTTTTAATTGATGACAGAAAATTATTGACTGTTGTTATAAAATATATTCATTAGAATTCAAGGTAATGTAAAAACAAGCATTGTTCATAAAACACTCTCACAAAAGGGAAATCTGAGAAGAATGTCTCAGCTATCTACCCACAAAAAAAGTTAAGAATTTCATGTAGAAAATGATTGCAAATGAATAGTTTTTGTAGAATCTATAGGTTGCCTTAACCTTTCACTGTATGAATGAAATACTAGTGGCATAAGCTAAGAAAAATGGATTAAGCTGGTTTCTTCATTTATTATTTGCTTAGTATTTTCTTTTCCAGGAAATGATACTAATTTTTAAATCCTATTTTATACACCAAATTTTTAAAATATATAAATATAAAATGGTGATATTGACATTAATTTAATTTGAGAAAATTCTGTTTAATTTTAGTATACCTTCCATGCAATCTGTATATCTACCATAAGCATAGCAATATTGAAATTATAAGATAATATTTTGATTTGATATTTTGAATTAGTTTGAATAACAAATTGCCCTGTCTTTAACAGCTAGATAATTTTATCTTTGGCATTATAGCGTGATAATATTTTTTTAAAAATATTCAATAAAAAAGATCCTTTTCTCTCATACAGTATGATACGGAGACTTGCCAAACTCTCGCTTGGAAGAATCAACCTTCTTTCTTATTCTATCAAAACTGAATAAAAATGTATTAAATGTACAGCTAATGTGTGTGGATTTTTTCTGTCTTCTACCCCTTTCAGATCCTTGCAGCAACTGTAAAGCCAGCAGAATTATGAGTTTAGAGGTTGCTTCAGTGAACATTCAACGCTGTCGGTGAGTTTGGAATTAAAATCAAAACCATCGACCGTTGATTGTACCCTATGGCCAACCATCATCTACTCCATGGATCCCAGAATTTGCTGAAGAAAGAAAACCAAAGCAAAACCCATGAGAATATTTTCATCCCTATGAAGAGATCATAATTAAAAAGGTCACAATCAACATTCATTGCTGTCGGTGGGTTGAATTGTGTAGACAAGCTCACTGGACAATGAATGCAACTGTGGCCCCACTTTTTGCTATCACAATCAACACGTATTCTGTCTCTGGAAGATGTACTACATAGAGTAATGTGATCCTTTATTTTAACTTTTTAGTGTGTGGGAGTCTTCAGGTTTTAGTGTGTGGGAGTCTTCAGGTTTATTTTTTCAATGTATGTCACACGTTCAGATTTCAGTGAGAAAGATTAATGCTTCTCCATAATCCCATATATTATAAATAGAACAATTTTATAAAAGTAAATTGGCCCACAGAGTCTATAACATAACCATCTGGGTTAGTACACTGCCCTCCTATTGCAGTGTGGGGGGAAAGAAGACGTGAAGAAGGTAGGATAAAATCAGCACCCATGCCATTAGCATCTATATCTCCAACACTTAGAAATCTCCATTCTCTCTATTTCTGGTTAGGTCTCTTGGTCAAGTGGGAAGAGAACGCTAGGTAATTGATCTTTCTGCTTCTTTGGATGAGGATTTACTAAAATATTTTATCTTGCCATGAAATTTGCTAAGAAAAAAAAGATATATATATATATGCAATTATTTGAAAAGTTATAGCAATCATATAGTAGATTGACTTCCTTAATTTAAAGTTTAAGACATAATTTACCCAATTCCCTTTTGTTTCTCCTTCCAAAAACTTGATCTGAATCATTAGACTCATAGCCATTGCCGTTAACTGAATCATACTCATCGCATTTTTGAATATATGTATATATATGCATACATATATATCATACATTTCATATATATCATTTTTTCTTACATAGTTTGGTTCTATATTCATAAATAGAGCATTGTTACCAAGTTTGATATCAGTGCTTTTAAGCTTACCATTTGTAATGATAATAGTAGTTATTATTTGCAGCGATAAAATGTTTCTAGAATATATATGTGTGGAGTATCTGGAATGCTTCAATGTTCATTTTCAAAAATATGTCAAGTATATTATTCTCTTTTGTTTCTTGAACTTTTTAATTTCATTTACCTTCAACATCTGTTGTAGAAATCTGTTCCTTTCTCCTTCCTCTAACTTTCATCATAATCCAAAAATATTTTGCCACATCCAATACTAAACTGTCATACCACGCTCTAACTATTGCCTCCTACCTTTCTAGCTTCTCATTTTCTTATCACCAAGGCAAGATTCATTTCAACTTCCTTGCTGCTGGGAAAAGCAATCACTCACTCATATGGAAGCGTGTTAGTACGTATTCTTCAGCCTCCAAGTGCCTTGGTCTCACTACTACAATCTAGCATCTCTTCCACACCACCATCTAGTACAGTACTTAGCCAAAATGTTGACCTCTTTCTTTGACTGCTCTTCTCTACAACTGCACTTTCAACAGATGAGCTGAATTCTTGTTTTTACTGACAACCATCTTCCCTTTAAAGGCTTTTAAAGCTGAGAGTCTGGAAATGCTGTGCAGTAGCCTGCCACGCTGTTTATATTCATTTACTTACCACTTTATCTCAACAATCAGTACTTTGGCTGCTTCACCCACTTCTCCTACTTGTGCATAGTATCATTATTCAACAGCTGTCCTTGACCAAGTAAACATTACACTTCTCTAGCAATTACCGTGCTTTAACTCCCTTCATGTCTGATACTCCTGACCCCATCTTCCTGAATGCCAATCTTCACTAACTTTTGTGGCCTTAATCCCACAATATTGATGTATTGTTGGTTTTTGGCTTTTGGCTTTAGTTGGTTTTTTTCTTTTTGCTTTTCAGTTAGTTTAATATCTGAGCACCAGTTTCTTTGTGAGACACACCTTGGGCTTTCTAGCTTTCTTCACTTATTCCTTATAAATGTTGTTTGAATTTCAGGTACCTACATGTTGTTTACATCTGCTTACATGACGCTGGCATTCAAGTTTTATCTCCAGGTTAGACATCCTAAACTTGGCTTCTGGCTTCTGTTCATAGTCTAAGCCCATCCATGACCTCAACTCAACATCTTTTAGATCATCTAGATGAATCTAATCACCAAAGCCAAAAATCTTGAAATCATGTTATTCTCCTGCCTCTGGTTTCAAAGTCGTAAATCTTCACAATTACCATTATTATGCTATGATTTCATTTTTTCTGTGTACTTCTACTACTTTAGCTCATAAATGCATAAAGTCTTATATGGACTATTCCAATAATCTCCTAATTATATCTACTATCACCTATTTATTCAATATTTTTCTCCACATTAATTTTCAAAGAAGAATTTTTAAAAAATCTAATCATGTGGTAAACCCCTGTAATTCACCCTACCCAGAATATCCCAGTGCATAAAACAAGTGGATTCTTCAAATAGAAAAAAATGTTGAGCAGCTGAGATAAATAGACAAAAAAAATTTCTGTGGAACTTCATATAATTTCCCAAAATTTCTTGCAGTACATTAAGGAACTACATACAACTTTTAAAAATTTCTAAAGTAAGAGTAATTAAAAATTTACTTATATTTAACTGATAAAGAACTTTATGCTGAATTAACACAGTCAACATTAGCAACTCAAGAGATAAATAAACAAAGGGCATGAACCGTAGTTATAGAATAAATGTAAAGGAATGATACAAATATGACACAAAATTCTGCTTGACTCATGAAAATTCAAACAATAAGATGCAGTATATCTTCAATAAAGCTTATAGATGAAGAAATGATGGAGTATACCGATGCTGACATGAATGTTTTTATACTATGATAGATATGCATATCTTTAGTTTCTGCTTAAAGTTGCCTTCAGGGTATGTCTCATCTTTTTTTGAACATGCCATTTTCACCTTCCATTTTCACCTTCCTATTTTGGATCAGGGGTACACACCAGTTACAAGGGGGAACTATCCACAAGATTGGCAGAGCCTTCCATATTTCTTGTGTTAGGAATTTAAACTAAAGTATACCACCAAGAGGTGGTAGATGTGTCTCAAGAGTATGTTTTAAAAGTATGTGGCAGTTTAATATTTTATTTTGTGAGTCAGTATAAATGAGAAGTATATGATTAAAAAAAGCAACAATAAAAATGAGGCACAACAGTTTCTCACTTACCTGAGAGATAAATCAAAGAAGTTAAACTCAGGTGCAGAACTCCTTTCCCAGGTATATTTACTCTGCTTCTTAATGTCTGTTTTGGATATCTATAACACTTTAATATCTTGAAATAAATGACATTATTACCTATGACTAATGTCTCTACCTTTAAAACCATATAATTCCTATGAAAATATAAGGTGAGATGACCTTTATGGGAACAATTTGGCCCAATTTAATAAGAAATTAAAAATACTTTTAAACTTTCAATGAATAATTTAATTTCTAGAATTCTTATTCATTATTTTAATGGACAAAAAATAATTGTACATACTTAGGGAGTAACATGTGATGTTTGATGTAGGTATGTTATAGAAAGATTATATCTAGCTAATTAAAGTATCACTTTATCAATTTATCATTTTTACACTGTGATAATGTTTTAATGCCTGTTAACAACTTTGGAATACAAAATATGTTAATATTAATTGGTAATCAACTTTTTATTTTGTGTCTATGAGACTGACATTTTTAAGTTTTACATATAAATAACATACAGTGTTTGTCTTTCTGTGCAAGGTTTCTTTCACTGAGTATAACATCTTTTACTTGAATCCATGTTAGAAATATTTCTTCCTTGAGAATAAATAGGAATCTACTTTGTATATATACAACATTTTCTTTATTCATTCATTGATGGACACTTAGGTTGCTTCCATACCTTGACTATTACAAATAATGCTGAATGAACAAAGTAGAGTAGATATCTCTTTGGCATACTGATTTTAATTTATCTGAACACACACACACACATGCGCACACACACACACACACACACACATATATATATATAATGATTGCTGAATCATATGGTACATCTCTGTTTAGTTTTTTGAGGGACTTCCCTATTATTTTCCATAATGGCTGCATTAATTTACATTCCCACCAGTAGTGCCCAAGGGTCCTTGCCAGCCTCTCCATGGTTCTCACTTGCTGTCCTTCGTCTTTTTCTTTTTCTTTTTTTTTTTTTTTTGGTTTTTCTCCGGTACTGGGAACCGAACTCACGACCTTGTGCTTGCCAGGCAGGTGCTTTTGCTGCTGAGCTAAATCCCCAGCCCCTGTTTTTTTGATATTAGCCATTTTAACAAGTGTGAAATATCTCACTTTAGTCTTGCATTTCCTTGATAATACATCCTCTTTTCAGAAATATCTGATCACATCTTTTGCCCATTATTCATTATATTCTTGCTACTGAGTTCTATGAGTTCCTTATATATTTTTGGATTACTCCCTCATTGGATGTATGACTTACAACTACCTTTCCTCATCTGAAGGTTGTCCCTTCACTCTGTGGTTTCCTTTGTTGTTCAGATGCTTTTTAACTTGAGGCAATTCCATTTTTTTATCACAAAATTTTGTCTTGCATTTGAGCTTTTGTACAATAGATTTTTTCCCACACCAATTGTCTTACTTCCTTTTCTCATTACTGAGACATAATACCCAACACCCACAAGTTCAGAAATGAAAGGTTTATTTACACAGTTTGTAGGTTTCAGTCTATAATCAGCTGGCTTGAAGGCTCAGCAGACAGGCCTTGCAAAAGAGAAACAGTTCATGGTGGGCAGAAGCCTTTCTGACCTCACAACTTTTGCATTCTGTGTATGCCTAAAACCAGCACCATGTGGATGATGCCACAGCTGCTGTGAACAGGAGCAATAGCCAGGCTTCTTTCTTTGTTTGCTGTAGGGTTTGAGTGCCTATGAATCAAATCCCAAGGAACAACTTTCCTAGGCCACTAACCTTCTGGAACATGGTGTTCTGGGGCTCTCTTCTCTAAGCGAAGTCTTTCACTTTTGCAATTTTGAGGCTGCAAACTGTAGAATCATGCTGCTTCCTGTGATACTTTCTGGCCATTTTTTCTATTTTCTTATTCCTTCTCAGAAATCATGATGTCCTCTGCTCTATCTTTCCAATCTATAGCTTTACTGGAGCTTCCTTTCTGACCAAACTCAAAATATTTTAAATCATTCTATTGGGCTTTTGTTCTTGATTCTCAACATAAATCTGGCTAAATGCCCCCAATATTAGCCATGCCACTGCCTCAATATTAGATTGCTTTGAAATTTTTTCTGTAAGATTGATTAGTTTATCAACCTTAATCTCAGCATCAGGCAAAGTTTTTGGATGCAAACAAAATGCAGAAAAACTTCCTGTCAAGCCATAAGCTACCTTGTATAGAGTCCAATACCCAAATGCAGTCCTTCTTTAAAGGAGTTTAAGCATACTTTCTTTAAAATAATATTAATCTCACTCATGAAAATTTGTTTTAACAATGTGCTTTTCATGAACATAGGCTTGAATTTACAACATAAGGAAAGATTAAAAATTTTAATTAACTACTCATCTGGCTTGGAATATTGCCCTTGATTTTCCATGAGGTAGATATGCTTATTCTTTCTTTGAATTAATAATTTAATGACTAGCACTCTATAACTTTAGTTTTTTATTTGTTTTACTTTTATAGTGCATATTTACAGTACACAATAATTGTATTCACTGTAGAGAATTGATATATAACACACTGGCACATAATACATTTCAATTCTTTTTATCCCACTTCCTTCCACCTCTTTTATTTTTCCAGCATCAAATTCATTCATGTATAAGAACTTATAAAGTTAATTATCATATATACAGATTGCAAACCAGACCAGTAGGCCAAAGAATGTATAAAACACATAAAACAATTGTACTAAGTCAAGGTACTCTTTTAGATACACTGTCTGCACTGAATAACAATTCTTGTTTTTTTCTTAATAGGAATATCACCACTGACAGGTTACATTGTGCTCATTAAAGGTAAAATATACAATTAAACCTGAAAAAGTGATGCAAGTAAGAAAATTATGAAAATGTTTGGGAAATTGTTTTAATTTTCATATTGAATAGTTTTAAATTTATAGATATGTGAATGATTTTTAAAGGGTTACTCTAGCTTACATGATTTTTATCCTAAGTACTGGCTTTAAAAACCTATCTTCCCCTTGACTTTAAGATTAGAATAACTTCTAGGTATAAACTGATTTTCCTTCATTTCAAAGAGTATAAGTTACAGCTATTAGAAGAGATAGTATTTTTTTTTTTGTACCGGGAATCAAACTCAGGACCTCACACTTGCCAGGCAGGCGTTTGTACCAGCTGAGCTATATCCCCAGCCCTAGGAGAGATAGTATTTAAGTCACAGTCAAATTTGTGTTTTTAACAAATCCTTTCTTTTACTATCCTCAGTACCATCATAATCTATTACAATTTTAAAGGCTTTTAATCACACTTTTAAGACATCCCTTCATCCTTTTTTTATTTTAAAGAGAAAAAAATAAAAATAACAATGAAACAGAGCTTCAAAACAGGTTAGTAGGAGTTACAATAATTAATACACTGTGTATGGTTTTCTTTTTAGTATTTAATCAAAGTACAACATACAGGGTTGATAACTTGTTCAAACAATATTAGCACAAACTTTTCAAAAAACAAAGAGAAACTAGGTGTATAATCATCTTAACTATCTCATATATAATTTTTTTTTTCTTTTTCCCTTTCTTCCCTTCTCCTTTCCTGCCAGTTTGTCATTTCTTTCGAACAGTTTCTTCTCAAATAACAATATCTATTGTACATTTTGGATCTTATTTACTCACTCAGTTTTGACCCTAGTGAGGTAATACAGGGTTTACACATATGGGTCTGATTTATTTCACTTGTGAGAATGGTCTCAAGTTGCATCCATTTACCTATAAAAGTCTTCAGTATATCCTTCTTTATGGCTGAGTATTATATGCACATCTTTTGAATCCATTCCTCGGCTGATGGGCATTTGGGTTGTTCCAAGATTTACCTATTACAAATTGTGATGCTATAACATGGGTGAACATATATTGCAATGGTATGAGGTTTTTAATTCTTCTGTGAAGATAACAAGAATGGAAATAGCTGGGTGGAATGGGATCTCTAATCTGAGGTTTTTGAAGAATCTCTACACTGATTTCCACAATGGTTGCACCAATCTACACTCCCAGCAAAAGTAGAGAAGGAATCCTTTTCCCCACAGCCCCTCCAGAATTTGTTATTGATTGATTTCTTGATGTTAGCCATTTTTTCTGGGGTGAGATGGAATGTTACTGTTCTAATTTTCAACTCTTGAATGACCAATGGTGTGGAACATTTTTTCATATCTTCATTTGCCATTTTATATTTTTTCATCTGGGAAGTGTGTATTTATCTCAGATGCCCATTCTTGGATTGATACTTTGAATTTTGGGGGTCTGATCTTTTCAATTCATTATATATTCTAGATATAAGTCCTTTGTATGGGGGAAAACTGGCTATAATTTTTTTCCCCGCTCTGTGTGTTTGCTTTGTACTCTGTTGGTGATTTCTTTTATTGTGCAAAATCATTTTAATAAAGTGAAATCCCATTTTTTGATACTTTATAACATTTCCCCTGCACTCTGGGTTTTGTACATGAAGTCTCTGTCTACACATATATCTTTGAGATTTCTACCTATTCTCTCTGCCAGTAAATTTAGTGTTTCTATTTTAATATTGAGATCTTTGATCCATTTTGACTTTAGTTTAGTGCATGATGATCGGCATGGGTCTAGTTTTAGTCTTCAGCATGTAAAGAGCCAGTCTCTCCAGCACTATTTATTGAAGAGACTATCCTTCTTCCAGTGAACATGTTTGTCTCCCTCGTTAATTTAGATAAATTCTTCCTGCATCATCTAAGAAAGCACGTGGTGAATACGGTCAGCTTTTTAACCAGTTCCTTGTCAAGGAAATTTTCTGAAACATCAACTATAAGTAATAAGACTGAAAGATTCCATTGTGATGGAATCTGTAAGCTCCAGGCAGACAGTTTGGACCTGTGAACGTAAAGCTTTAGCTAGTGGCGCCAAATCAAAGCCATTTTTAAGACACTTGGCCTATGCTATCAATCCTTTTACCTTAGGCAATCCTCTCCTGCTAGTTAAGTGCTAACACATGCTGTACAAGGGAGGCAGGGATATGGTTTACAGATTAAAATTAGATGCAGAATTAAATTGCTTGTACACAGCAAAATAGAAGGGAGTAGTAGATGGGCGGGATGACAGTATACACACTTAATTCCAACACTGGATTTCTATGAATTTCCATTGGCATTCTTAGGTTTAGATTCTATTTTCATTACTGAAAGTCATTTTTAGAGCAAAACGCATAGAATCTGTCAAAGAATATTCAGCCCCATGAAAATGCACATGCAAATTATAGAATTTAGGGCCATAAGCAACATCTTAAAGTCCAACATTGGTAGTCCTATTACAAAGCCAAGTGTAGTAATTTAATGACTACTAATGACATTTGTAAGATTTTTTTTTTCTTTTTTTTCCGGTACCAGGAATCAAACTCATGACCTTGCGCTTGCCAGGCAGGCGCTGTGCTGCTGAGCTAAATCCCCAACCCTGACATTTGTAAGTTTTAAAACCACTATAATAAGAGTAATCAGATCTCAGGCTTCAGGGTGTAACACGATCACTTGTGCTTTTCAGAAAAAATATTTCTGTACCCATCCACAGTTTTGCACAAGTGGGCAAGCACATTATTGGTAAAGTCAGAAGGCAGGCATGGGAATCTCACCTTGCTCCAAATCATTAAATGACTTTTGCAATGGGTAAACCCAAAATAGCATAGCAATTAATATCAATTCGTCTTTATGAAGTAAAGAAAGGTGAGCTATTGCTTGAAAATCTAAGGCATAAAACACTGAAAAAGAACGAAGTTTACAATATACACTTTCTTGGTTATGAACATGAGGTCATAAATCCAACAGTTATTTAATAATTCACTCAGCAGACATGTGCTGGGGACTTATTTATTTCCTTACATTTTGTGAAATGCTGATGAATATACCATGCAAAACATAGACATAGTCATTACCACCTGAGAATTTGAAGTCTAGTAGCAGAAGATATCAATCACATAGTTATAAAACTACAGAGCTCTAAAGTAGAGGGTTAGACAATAAAAATAGGACTTTAAAAATAAAAAAGTTAATCCTGAGTCTTAACTAACTTGCAATGCAAGAAAGCACTTACCATTGAAAAAGTTCACTAAGTCCCTCACACACAGGGAAAAGTTACAGATTTTTTTCAATACCAGACAGGGATATTCTCAGTAATGTGCTAAGGATTAAAAACTAGCTGTTTTCAAGTGAATGGGTCCATAGCCTACACAAAATTGAATAAAACAAATCTAGTTTATTGTTTCATAGAGAGTCTTAAACTAAAGTCAGTTAAGGTTTGAGGTAACAAGGTAACTCAAAGTTCATGGGCTTTTATGAACTTCAACTGGTTAGATCTGGTTCTGCTGAAATTGAGGCAAGTTTTGCTCTACTGAAAAAATTTCCTGCTATAGATGTAAAATGTAACTGTTGAAAAAATGGAGGATACAGTGTTAAGGAAAAGAGACATGGTTTCAGGTACAGAAAATACCATGTGCAAACATCCAATACTGGGAAAGATAGTTCAAGGAAACAAGAGAGGCCGGTACATGGCAGCTGAAACAGAGCCCGGCTATGACGAGATTGAGTAGCCAGGCCTTGGCAAAAACATATGAGAAAGCATTGTACACGCCACGCTAAAAGATCTGGCCTACTCTTCTAAAGAGCAAGAAACAAATGAAGGATCTTAAAGCAAAGGTGATAGTGAATTATTTGTTTAAAAAATATCACACCAAATACAGACTGAATGATGACCTGAAGGATTTACTATTTGAGCTGCTTATGCAACATTAACTTCCCAGAAGAAAGGAAGAAATAACAAAAACACAAGATCCAATATATAAAGATGATTTCAACAACATGACAGAGTAAGAATATCAGGGTCGATAATAATTAAGGTGCTCAAATCTTACAGTGTCCATAATTCATAATATTTAACATTTGATGTAGAGGTTATGGCTCAGAATTTCTGAAATGGTCCCCTCTGGTCCTTATCTCCTAATACCTGTGCTTCTCTGAAATCCCCTATCTTTATGTGTGAGTTGGATCCACTGGCTTAATTCTATCAGCTAGATGCAGCGTAGGGTCTCTCACAAGGTGAAGTTAAAACTAGATGTGGCTTTTGTCTTGGTTGCTCTCTTTTGGTTATTCCTGGAACACTTTCTCTGGAGACTTAACTGCTGTTTGATGAAGCAAGCAGTCTTATGGCAAGGGCAAGGTGTCAAAGAGCCAGGGGCTACCAACAGCCTTGTGTGTGATCCTGCAACACAGCTTCCAAGCTCTACTGTATCTGGGTTCCCTCATTGCCCTTGATCTTCCCTACTCAGATCTTGAGAAAACTGGAGGCTGAATCAAAGCCTTGATTACAGTCACTCTGACAAGAGCTCCTGAAACACAAAGAGCTCAGCCAAGCCACATCAGATTTCTGACCATGTTAGCCAGTTTTCCAGCACTATGACAAAATGCCTGAGACAGTCAGCTTGTAAGGAGGAAAGTTTTATTTCGACTCAAAGTTTTAAAGGTTTAAATCTATTGTTGGTTGGTCCCATTGCTTTTGGGTCTCCCAATGCTTTTGATTCATCTTAGAGGGAAGTATGTAGTAGAAGAGGCTGCTGACTTCATGAGAGCTGGAAAGCAAAAGGAAGGACCCAAGTCCCAATAGCTCCTTCAAGTACTGCCTTCAATGACCTAATTTCCTCCCACTAGGCTCTACTTCCTAAAAGAGGTCTACCATTCTCAATAGCACCTTGGGCTATGTACCAAGCCTTCAATATATAGGAGATATTCAGTATCTAAACTATGTAACACTGACCGAAAGAAATGGTAAGGTAAGAAGTCTTTGTTTTTTTTTTTAAATGTTGTGATTTGAGTGGTTTTTCACACAGCATTCAGTGATTAATACAGAGACCTTGCAGGCTAGTAAGCAATTTATCCTCATGTCCTTTTCAACTTTTTTAAAAATACAAAGGTGTAGATATTTACCCTCTTTCACTATTTATTCACCTCCCCTTTCTTTATTAAATCTTTTACTTAAATCTTACTCTTGCAGTAATCAGTGTATAGACAGGTACAATAAGTAAATGATTTCATTTTCAGTCATTCAGAGATTGATGAAGGCTAAAAGAAACAGATAGTGATGTTTCTATGGTTTTCTCCTGTTGTTTGGTGATTACAAAAAATTGTTAAGCTCAAAGTACAAAAAGTATTTTCTAAGTATTCTAAATTTCATTAATTTTTGAAAATATTCTAAATTTCTAAAATTCTAAATTTCTAAAATTCATTCATTTTAGAAAATATTCTAAATTTCATTAACTTTTAGTGAAAAATTTGATTCCTCTGTTTGGATAGGAATAACTATCTTCATATTTTTGCAGTGATTTTGTAAGAATAGAAGAAGGACCTTGTATATAGCCTCCTTGTGGTGTTTGCTGCCAAAATATCAGAAGAGGCATATATAAAATCTGAAATTCTTTCCATGAAAGTCTTCCCCACTACATAAAGCAGATATTCAGTGTTTATTAATCCCCTTCCCTCTCTATCCTAACATATTTCTGAAAGACCCAGGAGGATTCACATATCTGGTCCACCTTTACGGTGCAACAACCACCCTTCCCCTTTCTGTTTTATTGAACTCGAAACATTCCCACTTAGCAGCTTTGTTATTTTGGCTGTGTACAGTCACGCCCAACGGGCACTGCTCTCTCGCACTGCTAGAGCGATCTCACTGAGTAACACAAACACAGCTGCCAAGTTCTACCGCTTCGAGTGCCATCACTCCTGTACTGTGCTGATTTGAACTGCTAGAATTTCACCACATAGAGAAACGGGACAGAATATCATTTATTTGTTAGTGTAATGTTTCAATAAAATGGTACCAAAGAGCAGCATTTTCCTCCAGTACCATATAAAACTTGAAGAGAGTGATTCAATATATTCATAAAATAAAGCATAAATTCATAATCTAAAGGCAACAGACACATATACCTGTCAAGCACTTTGCCAAAGTCACAACTAACCCTCATGATAAGAATAAGTCTTTACGTGGAGACTAACCCTAATCCCCGCTGTCTTTTTCGTCATTAGGTAAAGCTGTCTGTGAGGAAGTTCCCTAATGCTTCATGGGCAGTCAGAGTCAGGATCAACCAAATCACATCAGATGCAACTCTTGGCCTCAAACATTCTACACCAAAGTAAAATAATCATCTGTTTTTTCATTTCTTCTTGCTAACAACACCACCAACAATAATAAGAAGAATTAATAAATGTGTCATTATCTCATGGTTAAAGCACTGAGCTAAGAAAATGAAAAATCTGTGTTTTAGTCCAGTTCCACCATGAGCTATTTCTTTAAGACAAATAGGCTGATACTCTTACTCCTTTGCAGCTCAAAATCCCTACAAATGAGAAAAAGGAAAAAAAAAAAAAAAAAAAAAAAAAGGGCAAACTAAATTAGCCATAAAACTACATAAATCTTTTCAAAATGTTTATAACTTTTGAAATTTTGTTAAACCACAACTATAGTACATTATACTCATCCTGGGGATTTAGTAAATGTACACAACACATCTTAATTCTTTTTATTTCCCCTTCTACTCTTCTCCCACCTTTAGCTGAGAATTTTGTTTCATTGATATTAGAATTTTTAAAACTCTTGTCAATTTTTAATCAGGTGTCCACATACAATTGCAAGTTTGCATTAATAACTAATTACTGTGTAATATACAGGTGAAATAAGAAAAACTAAAACTTCAAAGACAATGAAATTAAAAATATGTATACTAAGTAAGGACACATAAAGGAAGTGTGAAAGAAGTCATAGGGAGAGACAGGAGCAAATGTCATCCTGATGTTCCCACCACTGCGTTTCATCTCATTTCCACTCTTTGAGGACGTCTGCAGCAGGGTATGCTTCCTTATTGTCTTCCTCCACAGCAGGAACTCCCAATGAGGTGGAAATCTCATTTGAGGCCAATTGAAAAAAAAAGCATACAGGCTCAGATTTCTGATTTTTAGCACTGGCGTCAAAGTTTATTCCCCAACCCTTTCATTACAATCTTATATTTTCCTAAGAGTACCCCTGATGTAAATAAAATATTCCTAATGATTGTACATAAAATCAATCAAGAGAGACAGCGTCATTACTGAATATTTACTTAGTCTTGTATTGCACTTACATGGGTATTCAGAGTCTCCCTAGGAAGTAAACTCACTCTGTGTCTTCTATGTAATTTGATTCAGTGCTGTCAGAAAGGAAAGCTGAGCACGGGAAACAAGATGGCACTCAGAGTCCAAAGAAGTAACTGGCTCCTTCTGGCAAATTTTTATTGAAAAAGCCCAAAGCTAATAGGGAAAACATTAGAAAACAGACAAGGGTGCAGTCCAGGTGTCAAATTTTCTAAAGAGTTCTCACTGAATTGGTACAAGAACCTAAATAGCATCCTCATGTATGCCTGGTAGAAATGCAAAACTGGCTTCCAGTAAAGGTAATCTGTCAACATTTAACAGAATAATATAGGCATTTACTCTTAGATTCAACAATCTCATTCCTAAGAATCTATTCCAAAGACCTACTGAAAAGATGCAATAAGAACAGCAAAGTTATTTGCTGTAACATCATGGAATAGGAATATACAAGGGGGATCAAAAATACGGTGAATGTTTAAATAAAAGTATTTACTACAGTAAAAACTACAGTGCTATTAATTCCCCTGGAAAATATTGCCCTCATTTCATGAACACTTGTCCCATCGTTCTTGCCACTTTCTAAAGCAGTGCTGGAAGTCCTTTTTCGTAAGTGCCTTTTTCAAACTATGACCAAAACTGGTGATTCTGCTATTGAATGCTATCCAGCAACAAACATTAAGGTGTGTCCTCATCCACCTTATTCACCAGATTTGGCACCATATGAATTTTGCCATTTTCCTCAAATAAAAAATGACCATGAAAGATAAACATTTTAAATCAATCTGGGACAGAGAAGAAGTCATGACATTACAACTAAAGACAAAAAAAAGAGGATTTCCAGAACTGCTTGAGAAAGTGGCAAGAACGATAGGATAAGTATGTTCAAAAGAAGGGAGGAGTATATTAAGGAGGATTAATTGCAGTGCATCTTTTGCTGCAATAAATTTTTACATTTAAACAATCACTACATTTTTATTTAGGCACATACTTTACACAGAGAGAACCCAAATGACAATCCCTAAGACACTCAATGAATAAATGATACCATTCCTCATAATGAAATATAAGGATGTATACAAAGAGAGGAAAAGTCATTGTCTAATAGAATGGTGTGAGCTTCTGGATGTTTTGTGAGAAAAACAAAACAAAAACTAACTGGTTACAAAACACTGTATAATGTATACCCACTATTTGAAGGAGAGGGCATTAAAAATATTGTATATCGGGGCTGGGGATTTAGCTCAGCGGCAAAAGTGCTTGCCTGGCAAGTGCAAGGTTGTGAGTTCGGTTCCCGGTACCGGAGAAAAACCAAAAAAAAAAAAAAAAAAAAAAAAAAAAAAATTGTATATTGAAACACATATGCAAAAAGAAACCCAGATGAATAAACCAAAATCAGAATGGTTACCTACAGCTAGAAAACAGCAGAGATAGAGGCAGAGTTCTCCAAACATGCCTTAAAACTATCTTTTGTTGACCCTGTAAATGTGTATTTTTTTATTAAAATAATAAAATAAATTCACAGTGCAAATAAGTAATTTATGAAATAAAAATGACCTAAATAGATGACACTAACTGCATATCTAGTTGTTAATGCAGAAGAAACACTTGCTTCAAGGGCTTTATATAATAAAAAGTATTATTATATCTGACTCACTTCCAGAATATATTCTTAGACTACATAGAACTATAAATAAGCATTAAAATTCATTCAAGAATTCTTCAGTAATACAAGCATTATGAAGTTATTTTAATTATGTTATAGGAAACTTCCACTGCAGGTGGGGGCCTATCTTGTCTTACTTTTACCTGTTGCTGACACCCAAAATTAAGGAAAGAAATGTTTATGTAGCTCACAGTTTGTGGAGGTTTCAGTTCATAAGCAGCTGGCTCCAAGGCAGGGTGGCACATGGCACAGGAGCAACACTTCAAGGCAGCAGAAGACAAAAAAAGCAACAAGAGTAAAAGTGGGGAGGGAGCAAACCTCTTCTTCCCTTATATTGCAAGCAGGCTACCACCCCTGGTGTAGCACTCATACCATCTCCATACCGTCCTCTTGCAAAGACTGAGGATGTTTACAAAATGAAGACCCTGGCCCCCTGCTGAGTCACCTAATGATACTTCTAGACTTCTAGAATTGACACAGTATATCAACCATTACATGCCTTGGAGCACTTGAAAGCTGCAAGATCCCTCATTCCAGATTCTCTTATTAGATTGGTTGAACTTTTTTTTTCCAGGCACAAGTTTTCTACTCAATTTGATACCGTAACTCAGAACCAGTAAAACTCTTTTCCGCCAGCTCTCCAAAAAGGCTAGACTAAGAGTTACTTGGAATGGACACAAATTCCAACACCTTAGAGTAGGGTCAGGACAAAAAGGTTGGCAATTTGCTTGGTTAAGGAGGCAGAATCAGGTAAATGTATGTGCCATGAATGAGTCCCTAGAGTTAAGAGTTCAGGAAAGATCACTTTAAAGAAGAATGGCAGAGGAAGAGAGATATTAGCTCTCCACCAAGAAGGAGAACATCTAAGTACAGCAAACACCACAGTTGCCATATCATAGATTAGACTCATAGAGGATATGAGTTGAGTGCTGCTAATGTGAATGCTTTTAGGATGAGAATTTCCCCAGAAATAGCAATATATTTGTGCAGATGACATAATTTGAGATCAGCAAGGTCAGACCAATATTGTCCACAAACTTATTATAGAGCCTAAACTTTTCATAGCTATTTAGTGTTTGGTTTAGGTCAATGCTCTTTTAAATGCAACACAGAGGTGAGTGCAAAGGGAGGGAATTCTAGGATAGCTCTTGTAAACTACTGATCACTTCCCTCATGTTATTTTATCTTAGAATAGCTTTGTAGTCTGGGAAAGGCTTTGATGGATTCATACAATAGGAGAAATTTAATGTCTAGTTACCTGACGGGAGCAATTCCTATGAAAAATACCAAACAAACTGTAAAACTCTATCAATAATAAGACATTATCCCTAGAAAGGAAAAACTCAACAAATGTGAGGCATGTGGCACAGACAGGTCTCATCACTTTTTCACATGATCATCGGTGACAGGTCATAAAAAAGTATTTGGAAGGCTTTTCTGAGGCATAAGTAGCATAACTTATTCCATAGCACCTACCACAATGCCTGGCACAGAGAAAGCATTAATCTTATATTATTTTTGCTCTTAAGCGATGTGTTCAGAATAAATTCTCAGGAAACTCACTCACTTCATCTACGGTTTTTGTCAGGTAGAAGAAGTTTCCTGTATAGAGTTTTCTATAAATCCTGAGAGTAATCAAGTTATACGAACAGCACTTAATTTGGAAGATTTTTAATATTAAATCTCATGCTCAACCATACACTGAATTTTTGGTTGCTGCTGTAGATAAAGACTTTCGTAAACCTTGGTTACTTGAGTTTTCTACTTCTCACCTTAGTGAGCCTGAAGGCTCTCTTTAGTGGACTTATTTAAATGACAGTCTCCAGAAAAGCCAGTACACTTTATTTTGAAAATTCTTCAGAAGTACCTGTCACATATTTCTCATAGATATTTCATTAAAGAATTAATAAAGAAAAGAGTTTCACACTTGATAGCTACACAAAAAGGATTCCTAAAAGTCAGGACAATTACTCAATTCCTTAATGCTGATAATAGGCAATGCTAATCAAGTCACAGGACTCATCATAAAGAACATTTCGGGAATTGCCTGGCCTTTGGAGTCCAACTTAGAAAGTCACAGCTAGACTTCCTGGCATATGCAAGACTCTTAAGAATGAATCAAATTCCGGTGTTTATTTTAAGGATTAGCATAATGCAGGCAGGGCAGATAAAAAGATGTAAAACCTTTGCAGTTTCCATAAGAAGACATAAAAAAGCAAGTCACTATCACTTTTCTATTGCTATAAGTACCATATGTATATATAGCTGATATTTTTGATGGAATCACAACATGATAAATTATATTTTTATATAAAACATTTCTTTTTTAAAAAAAAAAAAACACAGAGAACATTCATCATCTGCTTAGAGAGTAGCGAGTTCACAAGCCTCCAGTGTGCACACTATCTGATCACGAGGTGGAAGGTTTACAACAGTGTCACTTCCAGCTGCCACCAGGTGCTGCTCTGGGTGTCAGGCTAAAGACTCGATTCATTAAACTGGGCCGCTGCAGGACTGCACTCTTTATGACAAGAAAAACAAAAAGGAACAGTGAGTCTCTCATATTTAACCCATAAAACTTAACACTCTGACCTGAACCATATAAACCAGAAGTGAAAGAGGCAATTGCAAATCTGACCAATAAAACTGGTAGAGCACTTACATGCTGCAACTTGAAGAATATATGTCTATATATAGAGAGAGAAAAGAACAATCTGCTAATTCCTGTGTAAGTGATCCCAGGCCTGGAGCAGTGTGTTTGCAGCATTTGGACATGTTTGCAAAAGTTTGGCAGGCTGCTGGATGACCGCGCTGGGGGACAGGTTAGGTGAGACACCGGGGAAGTCTCTTGAGTAGAAAGACACTGTAGGGAAGGACTGCTCCATCAAAGTCACTGGGGCTGGGAGCAGGTACTAGCTCGTGTCCATTTCCTGCTCCCCATCAGGCTTGAAACATCCATAAGTGTTCTGTGAAGAGAGGCCTTTGCACGGAGATCAGAAAATTATTTTGTACTAAAGCCCTGGCAGAGGGCTGCAAGGCAACGCTACTCTGAAATTCATGCTAGAGCGCAGAGTATAGAAAGGAAGCTTCCAGGCCTATTTCATACAGGAAGCTGTAGTGTAAAAGGGCTTCAGCTAGTGCTGTTTTCCAGGGGCGCTTCTGAGACTGATGGTGATTTTACAGGGAAACAAAAGTTCCACTGCTCCAGAGTTTGCTGATACACCTTTCCAAAGGCTTCTCTCTATGTTCTACTGGAGAAGATAGGAGGAAGGAAGGAGATTCTTGCTAAAAAGTAAGGAACTGGCTGAATGCCTCTTTTGCTTAAGAAAACTATAGAATATGTGGTAGGGCAGCGTTGGATAATTTGGAGTAAACTGTGGTGTTTTCCTATGATGGAAACCGCCAGATCACGTAAACAAAGCTTTCATGCAAAAAGGCTTCAGCTAATGAATGACATGCTAAGAATTGGAGCAAAAAGACAGCTTATCAATTTCTGAAATTCACCTTTAAATTTTTGTATTTATTATGGTCTAATATAATCCTGTAGTAATACCGCAACTGACAGTAAAATTTGCTACATGCAATAGTTGATTTTTGTCATGCTTTTGGTTTATTATGGAACGGACATTGTTTCATATGAGATAAAGTATTGGATACAGTTGGAGGAGGAAAAGAAGATTGAAGAAGGAAACAAAGAAAGCTAGAGTGAGCCTCCTTGAAATACTGCCTACAGGATTGGTATTTTAAGTTGAAAATAAGGAAAATAGCACTACTGTAAATATGTTTTGCTATATATAAAATTAATTTTGGAGACATAAAGAAGGTAATTTATCGGTTGGCCAGAAGATAGGAAGGGTCTCCAGGCCGGCCTGGACTAATCACAGGAGCCTTTCAAAAACAGAGAGTTTCTTCCACTTGCAGGACAAAAAGGAAGTTGGAGAGATTTGAAGTCTAAAAGGGATTTAACAGGAGGAAGTTTCATTGCAGAGCTAGAAGAGGATAAGTGGAAAGACCTAAAAGCAAATTTTAGGAGCTAAAGGTGAGCTCTAACTGATAAGCAGCGAGAAGATTGGAATCTCATTCCTACAACCACAAAGATCTATATTCTGCTAAGAATTTGAAAGATCTTGGAAGTGAATTTATCCTTAGAGCTTTCAGGTTTTTTGTTTTGTTTTGTTTTGTTTTTTGTTTTTGTTTTTTTGTTTTTGTTTTTTTTCCGGTACCAGGAATCGAACTCAGGACCTCACACTTGCCAGGCAGGTGCTGTGCCACTGAGCTAAATCCCCAGCCCCTATCCTTAAAGCTTTCAAATAAGCTTCATTTGCCCCATATTTTCATTTCAGGCCTGTGAGATCCTAAAGAGAGGTTCCAGTTGAGCCTTCCTAGACTTACACTCTGAGTTACCTGTCAATGAGATAACAAGTGACCTAACCGCTGCTTTCAGCAGCTATGGCTATGGAAAATTGCTAAGCAGGAAGGAAACCAACAAGCCTGGGAAGACTAGGAAGTGCTGGTTTCCAGTAATGAAAGTTTTGAAGGTTTGGGGCTATCCTGATGTCAGGCAATCAAACACAGTGTGTACGTCAGCACTTGTTAGACATTTTGATTAGGTGACCGAGAAATACTGAGATTCTATGTTAGCTGGTGTGGCAGGCATATGCGTAAGTATTTTAACTTTCAACTATAGGGAGTTTAATTGATCAAAGCTCTAACTGGTTTCTTTGAAGCCCATTGAGCTGTTGTACTGAGGCTGCACTTTCAAGAAGGCAGCTGAAAGTAGCTTGAAGAGTCCTGCATGGCTTTGTAGAAGCTCGTTAAACAAAAGGCAAGGTAGATGCTTCCAGCCAGGCTCCATCTTGCTGTTCTGCATGAGATCAGACTTGCTTTATGGTCTGACTGCTCTCCAGGGCTTTCATGGCTTGTTCACCATCACCTCTCCCTTCACACAGGCATTTCCCCTAATAAAACTTTTGCAAACTTAAACCTGTTTTCAAGTCTGCCCTTTGGAGGACTTAGACTTACACTGTTGGATTATCTTTTCTCTTGTTAAATCCTTTGTTCTGAGATGATCCTACAATAAATGACGGAGATACCAAGAAACACAGTATTACTGACAAGAACTTTGGGCCTGAGTAATAACACAGAACTTTGGTAGAGAAGGCAGTATCCCATCAGACACCACTTTCCCTTGGATAAATTGTACCCTTGTTGGCTTCAATGGCCAAGGCCCAGAAGATCCTCTCAATCCAAACTTAAGTTTCAGATTCCACCACCAAGAGGCTGGCAGAGTGTGTCAGAGCATTGCCACCACAACCAGAAAGGAAGGAGTCAAAGAGAAGGACCAAAAGCAAGTGTTTACCCTCCTGGCTGGAGTTCAGTTGGCAGAAACGCTGGCCTGAGTGCCAAATGGGTCAAAAAAGATAACACCCAAAGGGACAGAGCATAATTAAGTAAAATATTGGCCAGACTACCTCATTGGGTGGAAGGCGGAAATAAATCATGACTATAGGAGCTTTCTATTTTATTTTCTTTGAAATATCTACCCAGAGAAAATCTGAATTAATAATCTGGAAAATGACTAATCTCCTTTGCAGAAGAAGATGTGAACAGAAGAACACCGAAGAGCCTAGCTTTTTCCTCTGGGAGTTAGGGGGTGGCCTGAGGTGTCCAGCGGCCTCAGCAGTGCAGATTTTGAGTGATGGCATTAGGAGACAAGACTATGTAGAACTTCAGCCATCTCCCTCTGACCAACAACAGTGTCAGTGAGGATATAGTTACATGAAGCTTGGCGGACAGGAAGGGTATCAGGAACCTCCTCATGTCAGGGGACCCAAGCAGGAGAACAGGAAATTGTCAAAGATTAAAGGATAACTTACTGTCAGCACACATCCTATCCTAGGATCATCTCAACCATATTACATGATGGTTTAAAGAAAATTAGGTCCTGCAGTAGCAGGGATTAAAACTAGGATTACACAAATTACAAATACATTGAATAATCCTTAGTAGGCTCCCTTATCTGCTCATGAATATATTTGCTCCTGAGTGTTTTTGGATTTTGTGAATATCATAATTGAAAACAAACTCAATTAATACATTTAAGTACTTTTCAGTCCAACACAGACACATTACACACCACATTGCCCTTGAATTAGAAATCCAGCTCAAATGCAGTGCTTCCCTGTTCGCTTCAGATGTGATTGGAAGTCAGTCATTTTCTCTTAGATGCTAAAGCCCATGTTCTCCAATAATAATTATGCATTAATAACTGACTTGACAACTATTTTCATTTTATGTGTTACAAGAATACAAATATTTCTAAACAGTAAATATTTTTAAGAAGTGAGATGAGACCCAAGATCTATGCTCATTTGTTTAAAAGAAATGTACCATACTGAACTCTCAGTCTATGTGGGCTAGTATAAAAAAAAAACCTTAGGCTGAGAAGTGTATAAATTACATAAATGCATAAAAGAGAGGAAATTAAACTGTTCTGGAGGTGGGGAGGTCCCAGCTCTTGGAAATGGCAGATTTGGTATCTGGTGAAGGCCAGGTTCCTTATAGATGGCTGTCTGTTTCGTAATGGAAGGGGTGAACAAGCTGTTGAGGGCCATTTAATAAACACATGAACCTTGCTCATGAAGTCCCCTTCCACATGACATAACCACCTCCCAGAAGCCCTGCTTAATATAGACACCTTGGAGTTAGAATTTCAACATATGAATTTTTGAAGGATGTGAAAGGATTTAAATCATAGCATGAAACAATATTGCATTAATCTCATGATTTATCTTGCTTAGTCACTGGCCCTAACTGTCTTATCTTCTGAAAGAAATTAAAGGATAGGGAGATATAACAGAAATGGAAACCTATGCCATGATACAGAAATGGCAACTGCTATCAATACATGTGTTGTGTCAAATTAGATATGTGAAATTATTCCATTGTCCAATTACACTTTCTGAGAAATAGTTCGCTATTCTACATGATGACTTTTATAAAAATATAGTGTGTTTCAATTTCTCAATCTATAAAATTTTCCTATGAGAACAAAATAAGAATATGTGCAGTTTATTATTGATACAAAGCAACTGTTTGTAGACCTCCAAAAGTTTTTGTGTTGAAATCTTGATGCCCCAAGGCAATGATATTAGGTGATAGAAGCTTTGGAAAGTCATGTTGGTTGAGTCTTTGAGAATAACATTTCTACCTTTTTAACAGGAGAATTAAGAGAGTTTGTCTCTCTTTTTGCTCTCTCGAGGGCATAAAGCAAAATACATTTCTGTTATAAAAACTATCCAGTTTATGGTGTATTTGGTACAGCAGCCACAATTATTAAGACAATTCTATAATGAACTTTTGGCAATTGTGTGTTTTAAAACTACTGTCCTTTCTTTTTAAATTTTCTTTTATATTCAAAGCAACAAATGATCTTGAAATATAATCAACATTTTAAAAACTTAGACACTACCAATGCCAACCAACTTTGAGTGACCTGTCTATGCATGAAAATGGCAATCCTCTTTATTTTTGATGCTATAGTTGACAAAACTAGTGAATTATAAATCAATAAGAGACCTACTGAACATATGTCTTTGATTAGAGACTTACCCACCCAGAGGTACAAGGCAGGAAAGTGTCAAAAGAGGCTTTTTCCACATCCCAGCTCTGCCCGGGGCCTTTGCGTGTTGTCTTCTGGAGCTCAGGCTTGCTGTGTCTCACTTTGAAAAGTACAAGAGACAGTAAATGTAATAGCACCTATGTTTTCCTGTGCGTAGTATTAATGGTAGCTAGTACATGTTTTTCATGTCTATTTCTATTCTTTTTTCCTAATGCCTTTCAGCCAGCTGTTCATTCCACTGATAAGGAATAGTAATGGAATCTTTCGGGGTAGTTGGGAGACAGTGGGCAGTCAGGAGAAGAATTGCTAAAATGGATGGAAACTTCAAGATTCCCTAAACATTCTTTTTACCCAAGCTAAGAAAAAGACATAATTTTTGTTTTTAAAAAGCCGACTCTTTATATTTTTATTGTTGTTCCTCCACTTTCTAGTCTATCTTAGCAAAGCCAAATCACAGTCAAGTTGTCTGACTCTATCACCACCGTCAACAGCAGCCACAAGAATTAGACAGCAATGCTGTGAAGGGGAGAAAATACAGCACTTATAATGACAAAGGAATTTTTAACATGGATACTTGAGAATTGGGTACATTATGGAATTGTAGGTAACAGGGGACCCCCTAGTGTAAAACAAGTTCCATAGACTCTAAGAATTTGGGGTGGAAGTCAAAAATTTAATAAAATAATTTTCTGATGTCAGATATCTTTGGAATTGTTTAATTGTAAAACAATAAAATATTTTTATGAAGTTAAAGTTCATGTTTGCATAAAAGCCAGTGTATTCACTACAATTGACTAGCTTTTACATATTCCACTACTGGGGAGGCTATAAGAAGTTTGAACTCTATTTTTACTTCTTTCTTAAATGTGAAGAGACATCTACTCTGACCTACCTATGTGACTGTCTTGTAATAAAGTTATCTTAAAGAATTTCTGTCCCTTCCTTTCAGGTACATTTAATCACTTATACTTACTGTTTGGGCAATTCTAAGAACTACTCACCTGTAGTTAATAGTATTTATAGGTCTTTTTTAATGCAGTGTAATTTGCAGGAAGGTCCTGAGGCTTTTTTTTTTTTTTTTTTTCTAATTTTCTGAGGAATCTTTGCTGTTGTAGCAAGGTGAATGGCTGTCTTGGTCTATTGGTTACTCATAAAATGACCTATACATTGCAATGCGACAGTAAGTACTCAGAAGTCATATGGGAACAGAAAGAAAATGTCTAGGTTAACAGGCTTTGTGTGGAAATGCTGCACTGGAAAAGGTAATGAGATGGGTGATTCAGGGTTACCCATCCTGAAGTTGCTTCTCCTGCAAGTGATCCTTGATAACTATGGAGCTAAGCTCAGAAGATAAACCGCTTTGTACATTTACTGTCTTTATCCCTCTAACAACTCTGTGAGGCTTAGAAATTGTGATTGTTGCTTCTGATATGTCAGCTTCTCTGAATTAAGAAAGGCCTGGCTGATTAATAAAACATGCCTCTGGGTGTGTCTGGGTGGTCACGGAGGCATGGGCTTGAATGCTCTGTATGATCTTCACCCATTTCTCCCTGGCACTCTCCCCACTGCTGTGCTTCATGGCCATCGTGAACCAAGCAGCTTTACTTTGCCACACCCTTCTGCCACGGTGGAGCCAGCTGAGCTTAGACTGAATTCCTGAAATCATGGGCCGAAGTGAACCTCTCCTCTTTTTAAATTATGTTAGGCATAACCCAGCAACAAGCTGACTAATACAGTAAGTTGGTACCAGAGAAGTAGGAGCATTCTTGTTATTCTATCTGAGTATATGATTAAAAAGTCTTTCAAACTGGTTTTTGAGAGGTCTTAGAAAGGTTGGAAGATGCCAGTTAAAGAAGCCTTGGAATGCAGTGAGCAGAGCCTTAGCTGAAAAAGCCAGAATGCTGATAATAATGCAGATAGTACAAGTCAGACTCAGGAGGTTTGAGTTGGGAACAATGATTGGATGGGCATTTGGACTAGAGGTCATGTGTGCTACGTTCTGGCAGAAATTTTATCTCCACTTTGCCCGTGTCCTGAGACCTTACAGGAGACTGACATTAAGGGTGGTAGACTAATTCATCAGGTAAAGCAAATTTCAAAATAGCCCATAATTCATGCAGGGGAATAAGTGCTTCTTGCTGCTTTCAGCTAGAGTTATGGCGAGAAGAAGGATCAAAAACCAGAGCAAAGTAATTTCAAAACTTAAATTTTGGCCCAGAATGCGTGAAGTTGGAAGCAAAGGTGATGTGACTGGTGAAGAGATTAATGTCATTAAAAACAAACAATACCCTTTATAAAATGACAAGAAGAAAGATCCTTAAAGGCTTCTCAGGTATAAGCAAGACCCACATATTGCAGAACCATGGGTACAGAAGGGTTAACTTTTCATTGGAGAAGAGTCTTTGGGACTACTGCTCAAGAAAGACTTTCTAGGTAATTCATTTCACCATTTGCTGTCATCCAGAAACCCAGAGGCTACTGTAGCCTTAGTCCAAAACCTGGCTACTATTTCTGCTGTGGACAAACCTTGACACTGTCCACATGATGCAAGTTTTACTGGCATGGAGAATGTAACAGTTATGTGGTCAGGGAGGTGTCCATGCACATTTCAAAGAACAGACTGGGAGGCAGGGCCAGAAGTCCCTGCAATGGCAGTGCATGCATCTGTGGAAATGAAGCCAAAGGTTCAGTGCAGACCCTAGGAAGTCAGAGATGCCAGGAATATGAAACATGAACAACAGCCCAGGAAAGCTGCAGGTTGTGAGTGAAGCTAGTCCAAGAGGCCTTATGAGTTATAACCAGCAAGGCAAGAGGAGTGTGGGCACATATGCCCTTTGGAGCTAAATTTTGCCACTATGTGCCCTGAATACTGGACATAGAGTTACAGAATTTAATGTTTAGTCTACTGAGTTTTAGGCTTACAACGATCTGATTCTTTTCTATCCCTGTATTCCCTTTTGGACTAGAAATGTTTACCATGTACCATCGTACCTTAGGATTATGTAATTTGTTTTTGATTTTTATAAAAATTAGGTAAGAGTTTTGTTTGAGTCTCAGAAGGAGACTTGGACCTGGACCTCTGAGAAATGCTAGACTTTTTGACACTTTGGGAAAGTTTTGGAAAGGGATTATTGTGTTTCCTGTTGTGTTTAGGATGTATTATATTAGGCACCAGTATGGAATTGCCATTGTCTTTATTTGGAAATTAAGTATGGCTTAAGAATGTGTTTGGGTGTGAAGCTGACAAAAGGTGGATTGCAACCATTAATGTGGACATAACATCTTCATTGGAATGAGAATTGCTTTGCAGATTAGCAGAATATGCTTGTGAGATATTTGCTGGTTCAGTGAAGCATGGCCTTGGGCTCTATACACGATCCCTCCCCCTTCTCCTCCTGCATTGTCCTCCTGCTCTGCTTCCCAACCTCCATGAACTAAGCAGCTTTGATCCACCATGGTCATCTACCATGAAGTTTCTGTTGGAGCCATCCCACCACATATGGAATGTCTTGAATGAGCTAAATTTAACTTTTCCTCCTATGAATAGTGTGCATTTAATACTGTGTCTAATACAGTAATTAAACTCACCATTTGCTTCCTGGTGAGACAAAAACAAGTATTAAGAATTTTTCTTAAATTGTGATTCTAACAAAATATAACTAGTCAATAACAATGGGAAATTTTAATGAATGATAAAGACCTTATGCTGTTCTGAGATTAAGATAATCTTTATATCATGCACATAGTTCTTGACAATCTTATATTTGATCACATAAAGATTTAAAAGCAGATTTGGAGTTAATCTAATTTAAGACTTAATTTCTAAAGCAATAATGATAAACCTTCCCATAGTTTATTGTAGACACTCTCAAGCTATCATGAAAACTAATGCTGCCATTGCTGAGTTCCAATTTGTTAATATAGTAGGGATGAACTGCAAATGTACTGATTTATCTACATCAGTCTACTGGGCTCTCTGGCTTTCTTAATACTCATTAAGTCATTTCGGAGTGTAGGCACTGCCAGGGAACTATTGGACTATTGCTTATAAAGAATGACTAACTGCTCATTCTCTCACATATTTGATATGTTCAGAATCCACTGAGAAGAGAGCTTTACCACATTTCTCTAGACAGCTGCTTTCTACATTATAGGGTCACAGGCTTGACTGGTGAAGTCTGAGAAACATCTAGCTAAAGTTTAATCTAAGTAATACCTCATATTACATTAACTCTAACCAGAAGAACCTACTGCTCATATTTGGCAATGCTGAAGAGCATATTTAGAATAACATGGTGCCACTTACGTGGGTGAGACAGCAGGTGCAGTATTTTAATTAGAAGAGCAACCACAGCCATAATTTATTACAAAATATCTTTTCCTTTTGGACTCAATGTAACATGGAAATTTCTGAAGTTATCCACTTTGTCCACCTCACTTCTCAGTATTAATGTGTGTGTGGTGTTTATGTATTTATGCTTGGATGATACGGTACATTAAACATTACCTTATGGCATTACAGCTCCAGCAAAAAGTACACATTAGAAGAGGTGACATTCTAAGCTTTACCTGGCACACTTGTGTTAGCTGTGACATTTGGAATATTAAGACTTAGAGTGTTTATATGCTTTTAAAGACTAGTTAAAAGATAGAAATATTTGGAGAAATATTGAAATTTTAGGCTGACTCACTGGCATTTCCTCACAGTCCAAAAACACCTTAAACTCAACAGATCTGGAAGTAAAATAATTTACTTCTTCACCACACCTGAACACCTTATTTAGAACCTTCTGACTGCTTGATCATCTAGGATAGAAGACTTGGACTTCTATACAAGATAGAAGGATAGGAGCCTCTGACTCCTTCTCTTTCACTGTTCATATAGCATTTGTTCAACAGTTCTAATATCCACCTGTACCTTTTGTATCCTTTTATTAATAATGTTCATTGGCTCTGGACTTACCATGTTTCATGTAGATATCGCATTAACCTACTCACAAAGCTACTTGTATATCAACTGTCATTTATAGTTCTATGTCCACTCTTAATTATGAATTGAGTCCCTGCTAGAAATCATGCTTTCATCTCATTTTTACATTGATTCTACATTTTTTAATAAAAGTCTATTGCCCAAATTTGGCATGTGTATGCTTCTACATACTTCTATCAATATGTATATGTTTAATAAAATTAAGCATCATGTAAGTAGGACCAACTGTAAGTTCAATGAACCAGGTGACAAAACTTATAATAACGTGTGCTACTTTTTGTAGTGCCTACACTGTGTCAAGTAGTTGAGACATACATTGTAAGTTCAGACCTACAACCTTTGGAGGCAAATGTTACTGGTCATATTTTCAACATAACTATATACTCAAAGAGCTCAGGTAATTACCTACATCCAACTGACTCAAGAGTCCTGATAAGCATATACACAGATGCTGTGGGGAGAAGGTGCTGTATACAAGAAATAGAGAAATTTCAACAACAAGCTTTGCTTCCTTGAGTTTACCCCAAACTCCCACCCTTCCACTAGACCCCCTAGGTACATTATCAGAACTCATTCTGTGGCATGAAATTATATTTGAATGAGTAGTAAAACATAAGGTAAACAGCTACTGCATACACACATATGAAATTACTTTCTGATTTTAAGCTGGCATTTGCAGTTTGAAACACATTGCACATAATTGTTCACTTTTTAATGTTTGCAAACCAAATACTTATATTCCTTCATCTAATTTAACTGACAAATCTCTCGACATAGAAACTCAGTTCTGAATTTATGAAGATAGCTACAATTTATTTTAAATTGTTCATTGTATTATGAAATCGCTGCCAATCCTTTCTACCTTGACTTGATCTACTAGGCTAGTAGCTAAAGTTTAGTATAGGATTATATTCTAGGTTATTCAAAATAGCTCCCTTATATCTAGTCAAATGTGGCAGATGCTGAGAATAACAATTTGAGATTCTTTTTCAGATTGGGAATTCCTTTCAGAATCAAATCATAAACTTTCTGAGCAATATATGCTTGAAGAGGATTTGATTAAGTTACTCTGTACCACAAGTTTTGGTGAAATGTCATGCCTGAGTTGTCTTTGCTATGGTGAAGTTTATTTTGAAAATTGTTCTACAGGTATTTTCCTGCTGTGCATTGCTGATTCCTTTTGTTTCTAAACTTCCTAACAAGAAAAATTCTAAACTGATCAATTTGACAAAGATTAGTCTTGGACTCACCCCCATTGCCACACAGGGGTTTGCTTTAGTTCAACCCACATCCTTCAAGTATTTCTATATGTCAAGAACTGTGCTATAAATTTTTATCTTATTTAATCCACAATAACATTGCCAGCTGGGTACCACTATCTCTATTTTATAGATAAAGACACTGAGGGCCTGAAACCATAAGGGACCCACTAAGGTCAGGTATTTAGTAATGATGTGAATTTTAGTGTAGGTTTTGAGAGAAGAACACAGTTTTATAGGTCATTTCCCTAAGTCTCAAAACCTATTATCCATTACTTATGATATTTTGGAGTTTTTTGTGGTCTCTGAAGTATAAAGACCATGATATCCAGCACACCTTGGGAAATGAATTAAGCTGAATCCTTAGCTAGTTAATAGACTAGACATTTGAGTTACATAGTATTATCAGTGAAAATTCATAAAACTTTAAGAAATATAGAAATATTTAAAATACTTCCCCAATTAATGATTGATATTAAAGCTAGTCATACTAAAACAAGCTTTTAAAAATGTGTATCTACAGTTTGCCTGGGCAATAGAGCCACAAGTTTAGAGCATCATGCTTTTAACATGTTTTAGCTATGTGATCTAATGTATGACTAATTTTCTTAATATCATTGTGACTCAGTTTCTTCTTATGTAATAAGGAGATAATAACACTTCTTATGAAATATTATGAGAATGAGCTGAATGCTCCCTGAGAATATTGTTGTAATTGCTATTATCATTCCTTTAAAACCTTAAAAGTTACATTACATGATAAAACTTTCAAAATTGTTATTAGTATATTTCCAATTATGTGATTAAAACTGAGATATAAATAATCCATGTAATACACTACGTTTTCCCTGAGATTTACATTGCTTAGAAGGGAGAATTATTCCCTTACTTTTTGTTTCTCACAATAAACATTTTTGTGGAAGGTGATATAAGATGTTATTTTTATCTCCAAGAAGCATTTATAAACTATTTTGAGAAGACAGTAATTTCTTAACACCTATGTAGCACATTTAAATTTTTTAACATCTTTCTGTATGTCTTATTTACAGCATGTTATGATGTTAGAAAGCTAAATATTGCCATCCTTGCTTATGAAAGTAGAAAGTTATTGTAAAAGTGAAGTTTCATTAAACAAACACATATCAGGACCCATGGTATACTAGTTCAGCCCATTCCCATAAAATTTTTTCTCTAATGAGGAAAAGAGAACACAAGATGACTTAACCATCTTGAAAACTACTAAGATTTTCTCTTTGATTATGAAGACTTCTAGGAGCTTCTCAGACAAGCACAAAAGGAGTCGTAGATAGGTTTATTTCTTCTCAAAAATCATTTAAAATTCACTTTTTTACTGATTGAGATGAAAAAGTAGACCTATAAAAACATTTTATAATAAATGTGTTCAAATAATAACTTTCTGAAGCTGTCTTAACTTATATATTTCATTTTTGAAAATATATAATATAATATCAAAATTTAACATTAAATTATAATAAAACACCTTTGATAGACTGTTAGTTTAGTAATTTTCAATATTCTCATTTAAAGCATAAATGTTTTAGGTCAATATGTATAGCATCAAAGATAAATACAATCAATTATGACCAAAAAAAGCACAAAACCTGTAAGTGTTCTCTATTTTCTTTAATTAAGTGGACCCTGTGTTCATCAGCTTTCCATTGCTATACCAAAATACCTTTTTGTTTTGTTTTGTTTTGTTTTTTCCGGTACCGGGAATCAAACGACATCACGCTTGCCAGGCAGGCGCTGTGCTGCTGAGCTAAATCCCCAGCCCCTGAGATATTTAATTTTTAAAGAAAATTTATTTTGGCTCCTGGTTTTAGCAGTTTTAAACCATGGTCATTTGGCCTCGTTACATTGGGCCTGTGACAAGACAGATCATTGTGTAAAACATGCAGGGGAACAAGGCTGTTCACCTCACAATGACTACAAAGCAAAGATTTTGCTTTTTATATCAAGCCAACTCCCACACCATGAAGCTAGAAATCCATCGATGGATTAAACCATTCCTGATGTTAGAATCTCCATGACATAATCACCTCCCAAAAGTCCAATCTTCAAACTTCACTGTGTTAGGGATCAAACTTTCCACAGATGAGCTTTGGGAGACACTTAACATCCAAACTACAATAGGTCCTATTATAATCTTACCAGTAGGATCCAAGCGAAAGAATCTAGGTGAGGTTTTGTAAAAGACCCTTACAAGAGAATCATTTTTTATGCCTTGATTCTCTTTCTGTAGAAAACACCAACATGATCTCTATAGGCATGTTGTAGTTACTTTTCTCATTGCTGGGACAAAACACCTGACAGTCAAAGTTAAAAGAGGAAAGGTTTATTGTAGCTCACAGTTTGTAGAGGTTTCAGTTCATAATTGGCTGGCTCCAAGGCAGGGTGGCATGGCAGACAGGAATCACAGAGAAGAACCAGTTCATGGCAGGCAGAAAGCAGAAAAGCAGCAAGGTGGCAAAAGAAGCAGGAAGCAACAACAGTAGCTCTCTTTCTTTTCGTATAGTGTATCCAGGCCTCACGCCCCTAGGGTGGGTAGCACTCACAGCTAGGGTGGGCCTCCCCTTATCTGCACTCAGAATTATGCCAAACCAATTGGTGAACAAATTTAGTAATCACACACCCTTAATCCCATCATCATACACTCCAGATCCAGCCAATTCTGAAAAGCTCCACCTATGAATGGATGAGGTACCATCTAGATTCAAACCGTAACAAGGTAACAGAAATGTAGGAAAGATCAGTGAAATCCAACAGCTATTATTCAGGATACTTTTAGGCCACTAAACTAGTCTTGAAATCCCTATTTCTTGAATTTGTATTATGGTAAAATAAAGAAATAAATGAGTTAGCATAGAAGTTATTAACAGAATGAATTAAATTTGTTTTTATTAAATCCATTATCATTTGAGATTTCTATTATATAAGACCATACCCAATTATTAAGCAAGAACAGCATCCATGGGAAAAAATGATAATACAGGAGCTTAACAGTAATTTAACGTCGAGTCAATTCCTTACACACATAGCAACCATTCTTACAAAAAGCAATAATTAATGCTTAATTTTTTTGTTAAGTTTTTGACCAATTTTGCATGCTTATATCTGGTAATGTGAACAACTACTTTGAAGATAACAATATGCAATATAACAACAAGCATTGATTTCCTATCATCTTATTTTGAAATTCTGTATTATTTTTAATGTTTTTTAATTCTTACTCTCTTAAAATAAAAAAGACACAAAGTCAGCACTATGAGATATGTGAAGGAAGTATTTCATTGATAAAAACAAAGTTAAATCTATAATATAATATAATATGTATATTCACAGGCACTAGCATTTCACTTATTGCAAATTTCATGACACAATGTTATTCTTTGAATCTAGAATGTCTACCAGAAATCAGTGTGTTGAAGATCTGGTGCTCAGCCCATGCTACAAATGTGGCAGTGCTGGAAACTTTAGGAGTAAGGCCTAGTGAAACTTACATCACTAAAGACATGACCCTTAAGAGTATGTTGGGTTGCCAGGCTGTCTTTACCCTCTTTTTATGGCTCCTCACCAGTGAGCAGCAACTTATACCATACACTCTCACCATGATGTACCTTGACACAGGCCCAAAGCCAGGACCAAGTAACCTGCATCAAAACCTCTACAGCTGTTGCCCAAAATAAGGTTTTCCACCCTTTTCTCCCCTCTCTCCCTCTGTTTCTGTCTCCCGCTCTCTGTGTCTCTCTCTCCCTCCTTCCTTTCCTGCTCTCTCTCTCTAACTCCCTCTGCCTCTGTCTCTGTGTCCTTGTCTTCCTCTCTCTCCATCTCTGTGTCTCTCTGTCTCTCTCCCTCTCCCTTCTCTTTCTCTGTCTCAGAGGACTCTGTCTCTCTCTGTCTCTGTATGTCTCAGGGGTCTTTATGTCTCTCTCTTCCCTCCCTCTCCCTCCCTCTCTCTATATATCTTCTTCTTCTTCTTCTCTCGCTCTCTCTCTCTCCCTCTCTCTCTCTCCCTCTCTCTAACTCCTTCTCCCTCTCCCTGATACTTTATTATCAGGTATTTTGCTACAGCAACTGAAAACTGACAACATTAAATTAATAATTTTTGTAGGCCTGAGAATGTAAATGTCACAAACTTAATTTATTTTTATTCTTGTTTTTGTTTTAGATCATCTCAGTTCCCTTCACAAACCATGAAATTTCCATTTGAAATAAAGAAAATACAGCTAAAGACCTGAAATAAATCTAATAAACCTGTAGAAGAGCAATAGCCCATAGATAGAAAAAGCCAGTTGGTCCAGGGCCATACACACAGGTGATGGTTAAAAGTCTGCATGTGTTCCAGAAAGCCTGGACTTACCTTTAATGTTGTGACTTATTTGCTCTTTGTCATAAAGTGAAGTAGAGAAACTTAATCACAAGAGTCAGAATACCAGCCCACCAGCCACTATCCAGTATCTATGCATAATCCCCAGACAACTGCAAAGTCAACTTTACTTTAAAAACAAATAGTTTTTTAAAAAATTCTGTATCTTGTATTCTTTAAAATACTACACAAAATAAACCAACATTTTTGTTAAGATAGGTGACGTAAACATTCTATAAGGCATTTTTTACTAGATTTAAGTGGCATAATAACAATATGTATTTGAAAAACTCCACATGGAAGCCTGGATTTATATCTAGTTATGGGTAAGAACAAATGTTGATGTACTACAAAGATGGTGCAAGGTCCTGACTCTGCTGCATCTTGAGTGAATTCTGTTCCCTGTGCTACTACAGGGCCTGTTTTCTAACCATTTGTATCCATTTTCCTGGGAGATAGAACAACTTAAAGGGTTTCCTCAACTTTATCATGGTAAGTGCTGGATATTTTATTGTCTCTTGAAAATTTGCCTTAGTAACAAATAGCTTCTGTCTTCAAGGTTTTTAAATAATCTTATAGTTTATCATGGATAAATAATAAAACATGATAATTAATGACAACAGATTAAATTCCCTCTCATCATTTCAAATAAAGTTGACCTTACAAGTAATCTATTTTGCATCTATAATAGATATGGTCTATAATTGTAGGAACATCAAATTATAAAATTAGAAATTAATTTAGGAGGCATATGAGAATTAAGAATTAGGATGTAGGTACTATGAGTTACAAAATGCTGTCATTATCCCTTGTCACCTTACTAAGAATTAAAATAGGTGATTTTCTACAGTACACTGGGTTTTATTTAAAATAAATAACATAGAATCAAGATTATGATAGGTGGAGGAAATTGTCCAAAAGGGTATTATGGTGGACAGAATAATGCCCTCCTTCAGAGACATTTATACCCTAATTCTAGAAACCTGTGAACATTTTATCTTAGATGAAAAAGGGGACTGTCCAAATGCAATCCACTTAAGGGCCTTGAAATGAAATCTAGCATGCATATTTGAATGTGGCCAGTATTGCCCCAAAGGTCCTTGCTAGTGAAGAAAGGAGATCAGAATGAGAAGGAATGCCTTGAAGATATCACACTGTTGGCTCTGAGGATAGAGGAAGAAATCTTTCTATTCCCTGAATCAAGGAATCAGGTGAACTCAAGAAACAGATTTTTCCTTGTAGCCTCCAGAAGGAATGGACCTGTGGACATGTTGATTTAGGCCTAGTAAGGTCTAATTTCAGTTTCTGATGTCTACAATTCTAAGACCATGGGAAGAATGCACCCATATCACAGGGGCCAGTTATGGTTTATATGCAGATGACCCTTTGAAGTCTCATGCACTCCTAAGTGGGGCTTTTGGGAGGTGATTTGCTCACGTGGGTGTGATACTCATCAGTGGCTTAATCTACTGATGAGTTTATCACTGGGTGTGATGTTGGGAGGAAAAGCCTGGTGAGTCAGTGTGTGGTGGCCTGGAAGGGTATATATCCCTTCTCCTCCTTTGATTCTTCTGCTTCCTACATGCCATATTATGAACTATTTATCCCCTGTAATGCCACCCTGCCATGAGGCCAAATGACTATGGACTGAAACCTCTTCAAACTGTAAGACAAAATAAAGCTTTCCCTTTTTAAATTTTGGGTTTCAGGTAATGTGAAAATGTAACTAACAGAGTGTGGTACCAGAGAAGTGGGGTTATTGCTGTCATGTTACTGGTCATGTGATTCAGAAGCCTTTGGAACTGGCGTACATGAGAAGTTTGGAAAGGTTTTGAGATGCTAGCTGGAAAAGTAGCCCTAGAATGCTGTTAGCTAAGCTTGGTGGGAAATTCTGGTCTGAGCTCAGAAGACCAGAATGTTGACTGAAATACAACTGAAAAAGACCAGGCTCAAGAAGTTTCAGGTGGGAAAAGGGACTCCATTGGCAGCTGGACTGCAAGTCAAGTGTGTTATGCTCTGGGAGAAAATTTGTCTACATTTTGTTTATGTCCTGAGATTTTGCAGGAGAGTGAAATAAAGGGCAGGGGATTGATTAATCTGACAGAAGAAATTTCAAGTCAGTTTAATGTTGAGGCAGAAGTATGGCTACTGTTGGGGTTTTTAGCCAACTCTACTTGAGAATCAAGGAGAAACAACTCAGCAGCATCATTTAAAAAGTTTCAAGTTGAGCCAGAAAAGAAGCTGTGATAAGGTTGGGACCTGCAAAGTGGAGCAGAGGAGAAGTTGGTTACTGAAAAGATTAGGGTTAAAAAGCCAAGTATTTTGGAACAGGGCAATAAAAAAGATATTGTGAAAGCATCACAAGAACCTGAAAGACTCCACCCTTTGCAGGCTCAAAATTCAAAAAGTGAAAAATTTTGCTTTGAGAAGAGAGTCTTTGGACACCATACTCCAGAATTGCCGCAGCCTAGGGAACAAAAATTGATCCCCAGAATGCAGTTTACCATTCTCAGCCATCCAGGCACTTGGAGGCCTCTGCAACCACCAGCAAGTTACAAAAAGGCTCAGCTCTTGCTCTAACTGGCAGCAGACCTTGGCATCATCCATGTGACACTGGTTTTAGGCACACGAAGCATGCAAGACTTGTGGGATCAGGAAGCTTCTGCTCACACTTCAGAAGAAGGACTGTGACACTGAGACCAGGCAGTGTGCCACTGAGAATGTAGTTTTGAAGCTGTAAGAATGAAGCAAAGGTAGTGCAGGCCCCAGGAAGATGGAAAAGCCAGGAATATGA
This sequence comes from Chinchilla lanigera, assembly GCF_000276665.1. NCBI lineage: Eukaryota > Metazoa > Chordata > Mammalia > Rodentia > Chinchillidae > Chinchilla > Chinchilla lanigera. The sequence goes on along the minus strand of NW_004955406.1, from coordinate 35,180,468 downwards.
AATGTCTGAGGAAAGCTGCAAGGAATGAGCAAATCTGGCCAAAGAGAAAAGCCACTGGGGCTACAATCATTTGCAGTGCCATAGGGGCAGAGCCACCCAGTGCCTTTGGAGTTCACATCTCACCACAGATTGCCCAGGTACTAAACATGGAACTACAAGATTTAACGTTGACCTTGTTGGATTTCAGTCTTGGTTTGGTCCCATTCCTTTCTATCGCCCTTTTTGTACTTTTGGAATATAAATTTCTGTGCTACTGCATGTTGGAAATATTTAATTTCTTTTTCATTTTTACAGGGATTCACTGCTAAGAGTTTAAATCACAGAAACTTTGGACTTGGACTTTTCAATAAAGCTGGAAATGTTGGGACTTTGGCAACACTTAGAGATGGACTAAATGCACTTTGCACAAAAGCATGCACATGAATCTTTTGCAGTCAGGGACAGAATATTATGCTTTATATCAAGAAGCTCCCCCAAAGCCTCATGCACTCATAGGTAGGTCTTTTGAGAGGTAATTGGTTCATGGAGTGTGATACTCATCAATGGATTAGCTTTTAGATTTTATAAATGGGAGTTTTGTTGGAAGGTAAAACCTGGTGGAAAGAGATGAATCACTGTCTGTGTGTCCTGGAAGAATATATATCCATCCTCCTCCCTTGACCCTACTCTGCTTCCTGCCTGGAATGCCTAAGCTCTTTCTTCTCTGTGCTTCCACTCTGCTTTGTCACCTTATCTGGAGCCAGCCAACCATGGACTGAATCCTCTACAACTGTGAGCCAAAATAAATCTTTCCTTCTTTAAATTATGTGTATTGGCTATTGTGTTTCAATGATGGGAAAGTAACTAAGATGGACAAGGAATATTAAAGCATAGAAGTTCAAAAGAAGCATGACAAGGTGACCTGGAATATATGCAGATACATGTGAGAAGACACAAGGTACCCCAAAGAATTTATCTTCTATTCTAAGGAGTTTGAAAAATGAGAAACTATGGGGAATGATTCCACTGTGTTTGCATTTGGGATGATTTAAACCATAGCAGTCGTAAATAGTGCAGCAAAACTGAAAAGCAATGACAGTAGCCAAGATGCAAAGAACTCTGTTCCTGATGAGCAAAGGATACAGGATAGATGTCTGTATAGGAACACCAGAGTGTAGCTAAGATGTAGCTAAGCCAATGGCTGGACACCAAAGCAAAACTTGCTTCTGCTTCTGCTTTGCATGTATAGCACAGAGCTGATGCAGCAGGATCAGAAGTACAGCTGCTACCTAAACATCTTAGCCCTTTACCCCTGCGCCTCTACAGATGACACAGTGAGAATATTTAATAAGTTGAAGACTTCATTTTGTAAAATCAGTTTTATAAGTATAAAGTCTAGAGCTTTACCATAGGGTTTAAATCTAACTGTCTCCCAAAAGTCTTTAGTGTTTGGAGGTGAGGTTTTTTGAAAGTGACTAGATCAGGAGAGCACTATCTTCATCAATGGATTAATCCATACACAATTTCATAGTTGGAGGTGCTATTGGGAGGTAGAGGCAGATAGGAAGAGCTGTGTCCTGAGGATGTTACATGGAATGGTATAGTATTCCTGTTCACATTTCTTCCCTTGTCTCTGCTTCATGGCTGCCATGCATTGAACAGCTTACTCTCTTCTAAGTCCTTCTACTGTGCCATTTCTGCCTGGAACCCAGCCAACCATGGACTGAACCCTGTGACATGGAGACCCAAAATAAACCTCTGAACTATTAAGAGGTTGACTCCTCTCAGCATATTTTTTATTTACTGAATGAAATCATTATATTCATTTTGTATATACATAATGACAGAGATATAATAAAATAAGTCTCAGTGTGATGATTTTAATCATATTAATATGATGCAAAATTTATAAATGGACTGAAAATTAAAGATGTATGGGGATTTTTTCTCTGGTTCTGGATTAATTTTAAATTTTCTAGGAACATCACTTAGTTAATTACCCTACTTCTATTGTCTTGTTAGACTCTCATGAGCTGTAATATTTTCTCAAGCAGCCAGTCCAGGCTGAATTCAGAGAAAGGCCTTATTCAGAGAAAGCCCAGATCTGAAAAGAACAAAGCTATACTTCAATTTGAAACATAAGAGCTTCTTAAGTAGTTTTAATAAAAACAAGCAACTGAAATATTGACCTAAGCCAGTATATTACAGAAAATAAAAAGAGAGAGATGGACAGCCTAGTAGGACCTTGTCAGTGTTCTGAATTCATAGATGACATAGGGGAACCCTTGTGTCTGGTGGTCTGAGCAACTGATTTGAAGGTAACAATATGCAATGGAATTGCAATGGTGAACTCCTACCATCTTGTCTAGTGAAACTCTCTAATATCACTAATTTTTATTGAAGAATTATTTTATTAATCTCTTTAAAAGTTTGAGCACTCTTTCATTCTTACATCTGATAATCTGAGCAATGTAGTTGATGATAGTGGCATGCAACATAACAACCTCTGTTGATTTGTATTAATTTGTCTTGAGACCCTGTATCACTTTGAATGTTTTTGCTCTGATTTGTTCATGTTTGTGACACTGGTATGCTTCTACTGTTCTATTTTTTTTTTTTTTTGTTTCTCATGTACTACTGTCTTTAAAATAAAAAAAAAGAAATGAGGGTCAGTTGAGGTCACCAACTTCACTATGATCAGAGACTTAACTTTGAAACTATTATGAATATTCTCTTAGTTACTTTTCTAGTTGCTGAGACAAAACACCTGACAACCAAAGTTAAACGAGGAAAGCTTTATTGTAGCTCACAGTTTGCAGAGGTTTCAGTTAATAGTTGACTGGCTCCAAGGCAAGGTGGCATGGCAGAGGGCCATAGCAGAAGAGAAACAGTTCATGGCAGGCATAAGGCAGCAAAGCAGTGAAGTAGGAAAGAAGCAACAAGCAACATTTTGCTGTCCCTTATAGTCTATCCAGGCTACATTCCCATAGGGTGACCAGCACTCACAGCCAGTGTGCGTCTTCCAATTATCTACACTCAGAATTATGCCAAACCATTTAGTAATTTAGTAATCATACTCTATTAATCCTAGTATCACACACATGAACCCAGTGTCATACACTTAATCTCAGCATCATACACTCTAGACCCAGCCACCTCTGAAAAGCCACACTTTAAGACCACATGAGTCTTTGTGGAGACATCTAGACACACCATACAAAGGGTTATTTCTGTCTAATCTGCACATATCTTGTTTATCTTGTGTTTTCCCCTATTAGAAAATAACCTAATGTAACATTTTTTAAAAAATATTTTTGAAAGTCTAACAAATCTAACTATGAGTACTCATTACATCTCTTATCAGCTCAACAATTTTGGTCAGAATAAAAGATTTAAATCTCAATTTTCTCATCTGTAAAACAAGAATAATAATACCTTCCACAAGAGTCCCTGTGACGTAAAATTAGAGCTGTTAGACACTAGAGTTTTGGCTACACAGCTTCCATTCCCCTCAGCCACAGGCCTTGGAAGGCTTAGCAGCTAACCACATTATATCTCAGGCACTTGATGCTCTTGCAAGCCATCAAGGACTGTCTGAACATAGAGGTCACATGTGCAATAAGCATCTTAACATCAGTGATATAAGCCAAGCCTGCAATAAGTTTTGCTATCAATATATTAGTAGTGCCCATGATACATACATAAGCCATGTATAAATTATTTGAATTAAAATTTTTCTTTACGTATTTTATATGTTGAAATTCTACTGATCAATAGATATGTATGTACATAATTATGCATAGCAAAATGATATGAAAAGTAAGGATGATAGCAAAAGATACTAATTGTATGTGTAGAAACCACTGAAAAATTTAAACTGGCTTAGTAAAACAATATACAAATCTTAAGACAATTGCTAGTAGATAACTTTCATCAAAGAATAAAGTGCTGAAAATGAGAGACATATGGTCTTTTCCTCATAATTCCAGATAGGGTGATACCTGTGACTGATAATCTTCTGATCACAGACACATGACTGAGTTTTCAGAAAAGACCATCCCTGATCAGTAAGCTTCTGAACTAAATAAATATCTGCTCTTTAGGTCATTAAATTCTGGGGGAGTCATTGTGGTTTACTGACACAATACAGAATTTATACAGAAATTAGTACCTAAGGGGAGTGATATCATAATAATGTCTAAAATAGATGCTGGCTTTAAAAATAGGTGGCAGGAAGTAGCTGACAAAATGGCAAGCTAATACAAACGTTGAAAGAGAAATAGTAAAACAATTATTATAAGGCTAAAAACTGGAGAGTTGAGTATGAAATGATAGAAAAATCTGTGTTCCATTTTTAATTTGGTTGAGAACTACTTTCAGTAGAATATTGAAAGTGTCAGCTGGTGCTACTAGCTGTGTATAATAAAAGACAGAAAGAGGTGATAGAAATAAAGAACTCAACAGTTTTCAAGAAGAATTTGGAGGAAATGTGAAAAGAAAGGACTTCTTGGGTTAGAAAATAAAACTGTTATCTCAAGCCTCTCTAGCCACAGAAGACTGTAAAAGTAAAATATGGCTTAGGGAGAAGACCAAATGAATTTTATGCTTCTTTTATAATACTTCTGTATGGATAAAAGTGTTTCCTCAAAAATTAAAAAAATAGAACGTTCATATAACCCAGCAGTCCCACTACTGAGTATTTATACAAAGAAAATGATATAGGTATGTTTAAGAGACCTCTGTTTTCCCGCATTTATCGTAAGAGTGCTCACGAAGCCAAGCAATGGAAGCAACCAAAGTGTCCAGATGAGGAATAGATAAGAAAAATATGGTACATATAAACATGGACTACTGTGCAGCCATAAAAAGGTCTTGTCATTTATGACATAAAACTAGAAGCCACTATATTAAGTGAAATAATCCAGACACAGAAAGACAAATCTCTCTCATCACCGATCTCATTCATATGTAGAATTTAAAGTTATTTGATCTCATAGAAGTTAGGGGTAAAATGGTAGTTATTAAAACTGGGAAAAATAGTGAAGGAGTGTGGGTGTCAACAAATGGGTACTGCGTTACAGTTCCTTAGGAACGAGAAGTTCTATTGCGCTACCCTTATTATAGATAACAATAATCTATGCACTTCAAAAAGCTACATGAAAGAATTTTGAAAGTTTTCACCATACAGAAATCAAAAATGTTTCAGGAAAAAGGTATGTTTAACCTGATTTATATATTACATGTATATAAGTTTTAGAACATCACATGGTAGCTCATCAATAAGTACAATTTTTATGTTTTTATATAGTTAAAAATAAATTAAATTTAAATTAGAAAATTAGAAAGTTGATTTGCTGTGGACTGTCTTGGTTAGAAAAAACTGGGTTATAGGTCTCTTAAGGCTATTAACTTACATGGGCTTGATAAGCCCTAAATATCTGTAATTAAATATATAGAGAGAAGATTGACTATAAAATACCCATAGGTGCTGATTTTTGTAATTAGAATTAAATAAAATCAGATTCATGGAAAATCTAAAACATTTTTATAGAACCTATACAACCAACAGTGAGTGCTACTAGACCGTTTTTTGGCTTTTTGAAAATCAGAAATGGGAAATTTCTTTAAAGGTCATATTTTCCCATATTGTCTTCAGAAACAAGAAACAAGGGAAAAAAGCAAGGTAAGTGTCAGAGGGCAAAGCCATGCACCCACAGGTAAAGCCAAAATCATAGAGGGCAACTGATGAAGAACTACCACCAGATAAAAGAACCAGGGACTGATCAAGGAATTCTTACTCCTAGAGAAGGTCATCTGGCAGTACTTGCTCAGGAGGATTTCAGAGTGGTCTGAGCAAATGACCTGCTCTATGTTATTCAGCCCCTTTACAAATGAGAGTATTTGTTATGATTATCATGCTCCTCATTCACCTTTGTGTGCTAGCAGGATTGGCAGGATGGACAAGTGTGCAATTGGACAATACTTTGGAGATATCACTACAGAATCCAGGACCATACATGTGGAACATGGGTAGGTATGGGAGAAGTAAACTCTGCAGACTGGTGAGAAGAAATACTCCCAGTTTTTCTCCTTGCTTTCTCTTCAGGCCTTTTTCAATGCAACTTTGCAATCTCTCCCACCTAAAATCCCTGGAATCGGGGCTGACCTTGGAACTTCCACTTATGTACATGTTGAACTTTATGCTGGTACTACATTACCTTCACTGCTTTTGTTCATAGTGCACATTGAAATTGGGAAGTGTGAGTCTTCCAATTGCATTCTTTTAGAAAAATTAGTTGGGATATCTAAAGTATCCAGTATTCAGCTACAATCTGAATATCAAGCATCAACAGTATTTAGTTAAAAATGGAATCAAAATCCAGTCAAAGATATGTAATTAGTATTGGATGAAGTATTTTCTCTATAAATATGAAAGCTTTTTTTAAACATAGAGCCAATCATATAATATGTGCCTAATAAATGTGCATGCTCATTTAAATCTGCTTTCTTTTTACAAAAAAGTAATACTCTATAGTCTAGGATAGATGTTGGCAGCTATTAAATATTCTCTAGTGGAGATTTTAGATAATGGGATTTTTTTTCTTGTGCACTGCATGACTCTAATATCATCTTGGTGGTATAAAGTTAAAACACGGGGATCTTGCCAAAGCACTCTGGGAATAAAAATTTTCTAGTCTTGCTTCATGGTTTCACATGCAACAGCACAAGGCCAGATACCCACGGTGCTGACCAAGCTAGGAATGATGATATCTGACGAGCTGGGTTGCTTTGCTTGTCGATACAGTGATCCCAAGAGAGCTGTCAGGCATGTTATGCCTGATGAACTGTAGAGCAGCCTATGCTTCTCTGACTGCATTTTTCCAGTGTGAGATGTGGAGAAATAACAGAGACATAAACCCCTGGCACCTCTACTTAATGGCCTGGAACACTGAATTTCTTCCTATGCCAATTTCTGGGTATTGCTCAGTTTTCCTACAGAAAGAGAGAGTCACTTAAATAAAGGAACTCTGCTTTTAAAAGCCCCCCTGTTATTGCCCTTTAGATTCCTTTTCTCATTGGCTTCCCCATCAACATCTCTTTTAACATTTTTTCTACTCTCTTGAAGGTTGCTGTCTCTTGTAAGTATACATTTCATCGCATTTTTCTGTGCTCTTCCTGAATATCCTCAGCACTACAATTTCCCTGACTGTCCATTTTTTGTGTGTGTGTGTGATACTGGGGATTGAACCCAGGGCCTTGTGCGTGTAAAGTTAGAACTCTACCCCTGAGCCACATTCTCAGCCTGACTGTCCATTTCTTCCCTCCTACCACCACCACAACCTTACCTAATCATCTTTTTGCAAATATTTCCTGAAAAGGGGTATATTACAATGAATTCTGAATAAATTGTGACAATTTTAAAGACTAGTGGGACATTTGATATTCTTTTAAGTAGATATTATATTCCAGGCATTTTCCTAGCTGCTGAAGACATGTCCATGGGCAAGATGAAAAATTCCTTTTCCACACTGTTGAATAAATATTTGTACACGTAGGAAATGCTATGAAAAACTGTAAACTTCTATTAAGTGATACATTTGGTCAGCGATTCCTGGAAGAACTTGATATGTGAAGTATAAATAAAGAGAGGTTGATGGAAGGAACACTTCAGCCAAAAGAAATAATGCAGGGAAGTCCTGGGGTGGGAGAAAACATAGCCTGTTTTAAGATCTGAGAGAAATTCAGGAATGGCTAGAACTTAGAAGAAAGAAGGAAAATGAAATTCTGTGATAGGAGGAGATGCATAAGATCAGTACTTAAAGACGGTGTGAAATGTTGCCTAATGTATACAGGAAGACTGATAGTTTATCCAGAAGGCTGAAATGATAGGTGCTACATTTTCAAATGACAAATCTATGGGTTGGGGCAATATTAGGAGAGGGAGATATTTGGTGTGGTTACCAATTAATCTTCCAAGTTTAATGGAGAAATTGCAGTAATGTCAGTGTTTCATTCAGGTGAAGAACAAAAAGAGAAATAGATGAGTTTTCTCCTTGAGAGATAGAAAATGCTGGGGCTGGGGATTTAGCTCAGTGGCGCAGCACCTGCCCAGCAAGCGCAAGGTCATGAGTTTGATTCCCAGTACCAGGAAAAACAAAAAAGAGACAGAAAATGCAGAATGACATGTTGTTTGAACCCTGAGAAAGTACAGGATGTGGAAATTAAATATGTCATATTATGGAAAACCATAGTGCCAGGATGAGAAGGGTATGATTATTATCATGGACAGGTAGGGCCATCAACAGTTAGGGGTATGTGAAATAGCAAGACTAGAATAATATGCTGTGAAAGAAGACACCACATTTTATTACATTCTTATACACTCAAGTCTACTGAATTTGAGCTTTTGCTGAGATAAAATTATTTTTACCTGCCTGACTTCATCTCCTACTGGTTTTTAATAAAGTAGACCCTTCATTTGAGTAATAAACTCAGTCTGTGTTGCTTGTAAAAATTGAGCACATATGCTGTCAAGTCATAGAGTAAGGAAAAAGACAGCAAGAGCCAGGGTCCTTGGAAAGGATCAGAAGGTGTATTTTAAGAATCAGAGGGGCCAGGGATATAGCTCAGCAGTACAAGTGCTTGCCTGGCAAGTGCAAGGTCCTGAGTTCGATTCCCGGTATCAAATAAACAAACAAAAATCAGAGGAAGAAGTTTCATTTTCCCAAGCAATCTGAAGTCAGTGAGGTCTTCCTTGTGGGTTTGTCTGCCTCCTTCTCTTTTGTGGTAGTGAAATGACTTTGATTTGGCAGATTCATGCACTCACAGGCTCCACATAGTTTGTTTTGAAAAAGATTTACTGTCTGAGGCAGCAAGGGTATTTTGCCAATATTGCCTGCCTTCTGGACTCTGTAGTGTCTCCTCCTACTTCTTAGAAACAGACTAAGGAGTAATAATTTTGTTTCCTAAAGGCTTCATGCCTATTTTTCTGCTATGTCTGTTATATACATGAGTCATTTTCCAAATGCTTAAGAGAGAAAAAAGTGTTGTGTCAGAGTTCACTGTAGCATCCTGACATTCCGGAAAGAGGCTGAAGTCTAATGCAAACTGCCCTGACACAGAAAGCATGGTATTAACTTTCTAGTTCCCTTTGTTCTTCCTTGGCTACAAGAACCTGCACTAGCCAATGTGTGCCTCTGGACTTCAGTTACAGGGCTATGTGCAAAAGGGCATTGGAGGGCCGGGAACATAGCTTAGAGGTACATGCACCTGCCTGGCAAGCACAAGATTCCTGGTACCAAAAAAGAGAAAAACGAAGGCATTGGATTAGATGATCTCTATGTTTCTGTAGTTTGTTTTGTATGTGTGCAAGGATGGAGGTCTCTATCCAACACAAGTTAGAAATACTTAGAGGGTATACATATTCATTTAATATTCATTTAAAAGAAAATAGCTTACGAAGCTATTACTGGAAAGAAAATGAGAGGGAGGGGCTGGGGATTTAGCTCAGCGGCAAAAGCACCTGCCTGGCAAGTGCAAAGTCGTGAGTTCGGTTCCCGGTACCGGAGAAAAACCAAAAAAAAATAAAATAAAATGAGAGGGAAAGACAGAAAAAGGAAGGAACAAACAAATGTTGGACTCTAAGTCACCTGCCTCATCTTAGCATTTCAACTGAATTTTTACAAATAAGGAACTTAATTTAAGATGTTACACCAATTGGCTTGAGCCAAATTTGACTGCAGTAAAAAAATGACCTCTAAATTACTAATGTCACATAGCTTTAAAACGTTCATTACGTATCCAGTGTGGTTTGATTTCGGCTCTGCTTCAGGGTTAGGTCATCCCTGAGCCCAGACTTAAGAAGGAACCTCTTTCAGGGATGCGTCATTCCTAAGTCTAAGGCAAAGGAGAAAAGGAGAAGCCTCTTGGGGGCTCAAAATGGTGCTGCTGAAAAAAAGGCGACTTCCCCCCTCCTCCCGTTTTGTTGGCAGAAGCGAGTAACACAGCCAAGCCTGAATTCTGCAGGGCAGAAAACACAAAGCTCAACAGGGAGCACAATCATGTAATTGACTACATTAACATTTTTAGAGGACTGAACAGTATTGAGTGGCCTCACATACAAAGTAAGTGCTCTGACTACTGACGTACTAAATAGAAGTCAAAACGTGACCTATACAATCCTCATTATTGTTTAATTTTCTTTATATAAATTACAGAAAGCAGCAATAAATGGAATTCCTAGTACAGCCAAATTATGAACTTTGGATAAATGATGCAGCAGTGAAACCAAAGGAACACTCATATTCTGCGCACTGGATTGACCTCCACTGCTCATGCCTGTCTTTTAATATCCTTCCAAAACATTGTAACTCTGCTGACAAGAGCCTTATCTATTTTACTTCACTGGATTATTACAATCCAAAATGTGTGTAATTTTTTAAAACGGGTATTCACAGTTTAAAAAAGTTTATGAACTACTATATTTTACGATAACTATGGATGAATTTTTGCTTTCTGCAAAGAAATAGTAAGTCTTCCTGTGTGGGAACGCTACCATTTTTGCAAATAAGTAAATGTATAACTTGTTTTGCACAACATTGTTTTAGTTTTGCAAGATTTGAGTTTTTTAAACATTGATAACGTACAGTTATTTGAAAGATTAAAAGGATGTACTGAGTTTTGTATTTTTCCACATACTTAGAAAAATAAGTTCGTTTAATGAGGGGAAAATTTATTTAAAGGAAAATTGATAGTACTGTTATATGTTAAAAGTCCACCAATAGTTTTCAATGTTTTTGTTGTTGTTGCTTGGATTTTTAGGCAGGGAGGAACTTTCCCTAAATGCACATGTGAACTAGAAAAGATATTAACAGAACTGTTTAATATCACTCTCCTTATATACATAAAATATTCCACTCAGTCTGTCCTACACTGTCATTCCTTTTAATGAGCTTGCTAGCAATTTTAAATGACTAGAAATTAATATTTCTATAAACCAAGTCTGTACAAGGGGTAGAACTGCTCCTTCCTCTCTGTTACCTTACATTTAAAAAGAGATCCTCCCCCACACCAAAGTTTCTGGGGGGTTATACAAGGGTCAAATCTCCTATTTCTGTATCTTCATATTGCATACTTCTGTTTGGAATTTTGTTGCGATCTTTCCTTTACTGCATCACTGCTTATCCTCTTTATGCATCAACTCTTCTTGCAGATATATCTTTAAAATTATGAACAAATACTCTTTTGGCATCTGAAATGTCCTCCAAGCCTTGGTTGGAGTTGATGGGTTTGGGGGAAGTTATTGGGTCATGAAGCCTCTATCCTCACCAGCACATTAACTCACTGAGAAGCTTACAATTCAATGGATTTATTAGGAGTTGGGGCCTTATTGGATGAGGTGGGTCACCGAGGGCAGGGCACTGAAGTGTGTGTTCTGTCCCTGACCCCTTCCTTTTATCTTCTTGCATTTCACAGCTGCCATAAGGTGATCAGTGTTGCTCTACCACCTGCTCCCACTATGGTGCTCTGCCTCAGTGCAGGCCCACTGACCACGGACTGAAACCTGCGGAATCAGGAGCCAAAGCAAATATCACAGGAAGTTAATTCTCTCAACTATTTTGTCACAATGATGGAAAACTGGTTAATACAGCACATAAAATACCTCTTGTCTTTTTTCCAATTTCTTCATATGCTTTCCTATTTATTTTTTATTTTCTTGTATTTTATGTTGCTCATGAAAAGAAGATCAGAGACTAGCTCACTGGAAGACTCAAATGCTCTCTGCAGGCAAACATTCCTAACTGCTTTTTGCAACAACTCAATACTTGCTGACTTACTTTATTGTATAGTGATTTTGTTTTCAATTTCCAGATATTGATTTGTAACTTTGCTGCTGTTTTTAGCTGTATGCTCTTGGACTAATTAGATACCCCATTTTTCAATTTTCCTATCTGTAAAATGAGAAAAAAATGCATATTTACCTACTTGTGTTGGTATGAAAATTAAACAAACTTTTCTAATAAAATATTTGCAATAGTGCCTTCCATGTAGTAAATAATAAATATTAACCATTACTGTGGAGATGTGAGCACTTATGATAATATTACATGTAGGACTTGACCTCCTTGTATATTTTCTATTAATTCCTTCACAAATAATGTTATTTCCTGTACTATAATGAATATATTTAACAACTTCATTTGTAAAACTTTTTTTTGCTTGTGTGTGTGTGTATATGTGTTACAAAACCAGGCCCTTTGCACTGAGCTATATTTCCAGCACCATTTTCTACTTTTTTACTTTGAGACAATTTTCTAAGTCACCCAGTTACCCAATCTGGGTTTGATGTCATTATCCTTCTACTTAAGCTTCCTAGAGTGTTAGGATTACAGTTGTGTGCCACCATGCGCAGCTTCAGTTTTTCCTGTATATTTCAGTAAGTTCCATGAAAGTAGACTTCTCTAGCTTTCTGTCCTATCTACTACTATACTGAGGTGGTTTATGGTAATAAGACAACATTATTTTATCCTTGCAACCCCACATCTTGTGAAAAAATGGTGATATCTTAAACCAGTCATAATAGTTTGCTAGGTCTGCCATTACAAAGTATCATAGACTGGGTGACATATTTGTTTTCTTACAATGCTGAAGGCTAAAGGGCCAAGATCAAGAGTCAGCAGTATTGTCCTTTAGCTGCTGGATGACCATCTCCTTCCACCTTCAGTCTTCTCCCTGTGTCTGAACTGCTCTTCTGGTGAGGGTGCCAGTCATGTGAGATTAAGGTCCACCTAAACACCTGCTTGTAAGCTTAGTCGTATCTTTAAAGCTGTAGGTTTCCAAATGTAGTCACACATGGGGTGCGTCGTGATATGAATTTTAGAGGACCGCAATCCAGCCCATGGCATTAGTTTCTGAAGTTAGACTAACACATAGACTCAGAGTCTCTGCAGTCATCAGTTTTGTTTCTTTACATCAAAATGGGCTTTATCTTGATAGCAGGGAGCATAAATAGGCAAATATTGAAAAAACCAGAACTAAGATAAGTGTTTGTTTTCTTTTAAAAGTCAGAGGCAGAAAGATGAGGAATAAAGAAAAAGAAATCAATGTCAAAATAAAGACATATAAGAGGAAAAGTAATAGTAAAACTATAAAATCAACGGCAATAAAGAAGAAAGCAGAGATAAAGGAAGAAAAAGATAGGTTAGAAAAATATTTTTTACTTGTCTTAAGGGTATTCTTTTTAGCCAGGTGTTGTGGCACCTGTAATCTCAGCATTCAGGAGGCTGAGGCAAGAGGATCATTGCAAGGTCAGCCTGGGCTACAAAGTGAGCTCAAGGCCAGCCTGAACTGTATAGCGAGACCCTGTCTCAAAAAGACAAAAAAAAAGTACTCTTTTTATAAAAGTCTATTTTAAACTCAAAAGAACTTTGTTACATGTCAGAAACCTAAGCATTAAGGGAGAAGGTAACTTTGGCCAGGGTATTTTTAGAATCCTACTTAAAACATTTTAAATATGTTTCCAGATCTTAAAGTCTGGATATACCAGTAAAACCAGAGAACTGTATTGCTTTTATAAAATCTACATATAGCAACCTATCAACAAGCAAATAAAAACATAGCTGATTTGTAAGGTTTTCACTAATGGCCTTGGCACAGGTTCCCTACTTGTCAGCAGGCAGGCTGTGGCAACACCCACAAGTGTGATGTCCGAATCACACTGCTGAAAGCCAGGCTCTGGCAGCCTTGTTCCACACGCCACTGTTGCACTAATCCAGGAACTTAATAAGCATTTGTCTCCCTAGTGGTGCCTCTCTGTCTAACTTGACTACTTATATCCTGCAAATCTGCAGTCTGACTTCTAGAAAACAAAGCAGTTAGGCTTGCCTGATCTCATCAGTTTAATCTTAGAATGTCTAAGCTATTCAACAACCCATGCATCTTTAAGTAAAAAAAAAAAAAGAAAAAAATATTGGCAAAGCAAGAGTAGTTATTAGAGACATGTGTTCCAGGCTATGATCAGAAATTGTAAAGTCTCTCTGGATGAACATGAAAATATGAATATAATATTTTAAAAACGAATGTGGCTAATGAATTACTATGTGCTGAAATTACCAAAGACATCCCTAGTATTACATGACTGAAGTGTTAAGTGTCAATCACAAAATGCATTTTTCAGAGAAAATGCTTAGTCCAGAGCATTGTGGATCTGTCAGATAACTCAAAAGAGTGAGCCTATGTGAGTGCTTCATACATGACAAATGCATTTACCTGAAAGTTGTTAGGTGTACTAATTTAAGTCCCAGAACAGTAGAAATCAATCTAAAGTAGCTTTTTGCAGAGCTGTTTGTGAACTGCATCATTAGTACTTGCATGTTCTCTACACCAAGTGAATGGGTGGCATGGGGACGTGAATGTGACTGAGAGGTGGACATCAGAAAGACTCATTTGCTGCAGAGGAGAAACCCTCTTCAGCAAGTCTGCTTCCTCTTTTGCCATTTGGGTAGTAGGTCAAAAGATGTTTTGTGCTTAGTACAGGGAATAGTAAGAATGTCTAGCATTTGTCAAATCTTCTGTTACATTTGTTTCCTAACGCATGAATTATCTTCTATATGACTATACTATATTATCCCCCTTTAAAGCCAGAAAACAAAGTTAAATGGCTTTCTTTAGGCAGCGTATGCAGTGAAAGATAGATCTTGGGCTTGAAGTCAGACCTGTGCATTATGATTAACCATTATCGATTAATGAGAAACTTCACCTAAGGGAGGAACTGCTGAAATGAGAATTTGAAGTTCCCTGTTTCTCCCACCTCCCATACAGAGTGAACCATGTGTGAGCCAGGCTGAGTAGGGAAGAGTCCAGGTTTCTTTCAAAGGTAAAACACCAATAAGGCTCAGTCCATGTGGGGAATTTCCTCTAAATGCTGCAAAGTCCATAGAAACCGTGATGATATTCTGAGCATGGAGGCAAATGCCTGTAACCTCAGCATTCTGGGAGGCTGAGGAGGGAGGACCGTAAATTCAGGTCTAGCCTGGGCAACTCAGTGTCTCAGTGAGACTCTGTCTCAGAACTGAACTACACAAAGGGTTTGTGATGTAACTGAGTGCAATGGCCCTATCTCAGTCCTCAGTACCAGAAAAAAAAACAAAGAAAGAAAAGAGTAAGGGCTGACCAGCTCTCACTTTGTGTGGGACGTTGAGGGATTCTTCTAACCTCTCTCAGCATCAGTGTCTTGACTACTTACCGGAGATAACAACAGTGCTGTATCTATCTCATGCACTTGAAGAAGTAATGACACTTTCTCATTTGATATTCTGAAAAACAGTGCAAACTCATCAGGTGGCACACCTTGTTATTCCATTTGACAGGTAAGAAAGGGGAGTAAGATTTAAATCATACTCAGTGCTTTCTTAACTCTAACTCCATGTTTTTCTTTTCCTTTTAAATTATGAAACTTAGCCTAAAAAGCATTTCTCCCTAAATTTCTAAAAGAGGCAAAGGATTATTAGGCAATAAGTTAATTATTAAAAGAGAAGTCGATATATGAATCCATCTGGCAAGGAAGTGGCAATCAGGTAAAATATGACATATGTAAAACTCTTCTGAACCTGAAGTATATTGGTTTAATGACTATGGATATCGGGCCATCCAAGGGGATGACTTCTTCAAAGCTTTCAGTTGCTATCAGCAAAATTCTTTTATACAACCAGAAGGTAATTGTTGCAGTATCTCTTCATGGCTGATTACCTTAGCTGGTTATCTTATGCTTTTAATTACTCTGAATTATTGAGTCTAAAAGGACATTTTTATTACGTTGTGAGCCAGTAAGATTTTTTGTTCCATGACCCTATGTTAATCTTTAAACTCATCAGGATTCCTTGATATACAAGTATGGATGAATGAACTCCAATCCATTTCTAATTCTGGGAAACAGATCAAGACAGATGCATTAATAAAAGGACCTTAGTAGCCTTATTTCCTTACCTAAGGGATATTATTGATCTTTGAGTAGAAACAATTCACTATTACAAAGGAAAAAAAACCCTAAATTTAGTACATTTCATTTTTATCAGTCATAGTATGAGATCTGTTTTCCCCAAACACAAAATAGACCTGCAAGTTTCTAAATTTATATATAATCTACACCTGCCAAGCTGAGCTTATTTTAAACTGAACTCATGAATGAATGAATAAATAAATAAATAATAAAATGCCCTTATTGAAACACATTTTTAATGCAATTTACCATTTTCATACCGTCTGTTGCCTTTTGCCAGAATTATGAATATATTGCCCTAAAGGTTAATTCAAGATGGAACCAAAATTATATTTGAATTATTTTATTGTAATTGTGTATTCTGCTTGTATTTGTTAAGTAGAATTTATGTAATTCTGTGTTTGAAGAATCAGGTCTTTCTTGAGGGCCTTACTTTGTTTAATTTACGTTTATCTGTATACCCTCTCCTTACCATTTTTATGTTGAAAAGCCATATTTAGTTATCATTTCAAATAAACAAGAAAAAAAATCAACTTGAACGAATTAAAACAAAGAGAAAATGTGCATATATTAATAATTCCCAGCCACTCACCCGGGTGCTGCAATATAAACTGTGCTCTAATTTTTCAAGATAAGAGTGAAGTCCTACCCCACAAAAAAGACCTGAGTCTCTCCATTGAGATTTTGAAGTAAATGAGAATGTACGGCTTTATAATATCCAACAACAGATGTGTTTCCACTTCTACTTATACACTTGGTGAGGTAGCTTATTGGGCTTTCCCACTCACCCACTCCTCACCACAGAAAGAAATCTTAAAATGGAATAAAATACTCATGAGAATAAAACTATGATTCTAGAAAGAGGGAAACACACAAAATGGACCTCATACTCAACTCAGTTTTCTGCCTGCTGGGAATTTCTAGATTTATGGGAAGTTAGAGCACAAGTGGGGAGCTGTAGTCCACTCTGGTGAAAGGGACTGAGACTGGAATTTGGGCTGTGGGACAACTGGAATCTTTGGGCCACAATATTAGAAAGAAGGGAGCTATGAAGAATGGGATGCCCTGCAGTCTTCCTGGGAGCTCCTTCCCGTCTCTGGCTGACAGAAGGTCCGTGCACACACAGGGAGGACTCTCTGGGCTGCGCACAGCACAGCTGCTGGGGGCACAGAGCTCTGGAAGAACCAGTTATTTTTGGTGCTAGCTGCCAAAGGGAATAAACTTTGCTGAGCATCCCGGGCATTTGGGAGACTTCAGAAAGGTTAGACCTTAAGAATAAATATCACTCTTTAGCATCAGGGCTGAACCCCAAAACCAAGATCAAAATCATGATTTAGCGTCTTAGCTTTGCATAACATGTTCCTTAATTATGTCTCTATTTTTCCTTTTATTTTGAATATTCATTCTTCATTTTTGACTCTTTGATAAACAATTTAATAAATATTCACTAAGTTCCCATTACAAGCATCTGAGCACCACGGGTAGGCAGTGCTGTGTTTCTGAACATTTGCAAAATACCTTCATGCTCTTTTTTCCTTCTTGTTAATTTATTCACTATCTGCTCACCAAAACCCAAGGCAATTTTTTGAGCCCCCTATGTATATTCCAGCATGAATATAATTTGGGTCTTAATCACTTTCTTCATCACTGAGACACAACTGTACATAAAAAGGAGGCGTGATCTTCTTTGGTTTAGTTTCCTAGGTCTTAGTCTGTGCATGGTTGATCCAGGGAAAAAGTCTTCAGAGAAGACCATGTGGAGGAAATCTTCTCATGTCATGGCGGCTGGGAAGCAGAAACCAAAGAGAAGAATAGGGGATGAAGATACACCTTTCCAGTTCATGCACCCAGTGACCCACCTTCAACCAGGGCCAACTCATTTTCAAAGCTCATTTTTTTGCCATTTCAGTGCATTCACCATATTCAACTCCTTTCAGCATATTCACATTCAGCTGTGCATTGACAGTGGACTAATCTAGGGATCAGTATGGTGATCCCATGATCAATCATCTTCCAAATATATGAGGTTTATTAGGGGGGACACCCTAGATCTAAACCACAAGTAATCTCAGAGCACTGTTTCCAAAGTGCAGTGAATGCAACCATCAAAATGGCAATAAGGAAACAAGTTGTGACCAGCAGGAAAACAGCAAAGAATCCTCAGCCAGCAGATCAGTAATCATCAGTACATATCATGTAGGTATAAACCCTACCTAAATTTCATGATTATTCTTCCAAATTGCACAAAAGCAATCATTTCTTTCCCCTCTGAAGTGATAAAATGAGAATCATCAGCCAATATTTTAACACTGTCAAGTTTATAATAACAAAAGTGTGTTGACATGTTTAACTGACTTAAATTCTTCTGGTCATGAAAAGGCATATATTAAGGAGATGTGTTCAGCCTGGGGAGTTATTTGGTATAGTCTCTGTATACAAACATAAAACGAGAGAGCTTGGGATTGAGCTCAGTGGCACAGCGCCTGCCTGACAAGTGCAAGGTCGTGAGTTCGGTTCCTGGTACCAGAAAAATAAATAAGTAAATAAATAAAATTTAAAAAAAAAACATAAAACGAACACAAATGACTGGTGTTTTTCTTCGAAAGTGGTTAAAGCATAGCTCACACATTGCAGGGGCCACATTACGCTCTGTAATCACTTTCAAAGCTTATATTTTTTACCATTTTACAGATGGAAAAACTGAGATTAATTTTACACTAAGTAATAAAATCCATATTTTGTAGATCCTTTCCAAAGTTCATTGGCTTCCAGCAAAGCATCTGCTTAAATTTAAATTTCCAAAGAGCTGTGTTTTATTCAAGGTTTACATCCATTAGGAAATTTCAAAAAAAACCAAAAAGCTCTTTGTGTGTGGGCTTTATGCTGGAAAACATATCACGTGAATTTTATGGTAGTGTGGAACAAATACTGAGAAAACTTAGAGAAGTTTATTAATTTTTGAATTGCAATAGTTAAGAATTGGGGTAGGACATTCTTTATAAAGCTGTGAGATACAATGGTATATTTTAATATACCATTCTTTCTGTGAGATACAATGGTATATTTTAATAAAAAATAAAGTTTAAAGTCCATAAAATTCACATAAACTATAAATATTTACTATTGGAATTATAGTAGTATATATACAGCATCAAAACAGTTTCCTACATTTATCAAACTTTTATAATTTGGTGTTCTTTACTAAGATATATGGATTACAAAGTTTCACATATGTACACATATTAAATCATAGAAAATGTCAACTGCAAGATTCTATTATACATTGCATGAACATTTCAGCCCTACAGATAGAAAAGGCAAAGAAAGCAACTGAAATACTGAAAGTTAGAACTGGTAATGAGAAATCAATCAGGAACTGTTTCTAAAACAGTCCGTTTCTGGAGAAACTCAGTGACAATATACAGACTGAAGTCCTGTCTTCTGTTTAGAGTCCATGAAGCCATTGAAATTTTTTGTCTTGAAGTGTTCTGACAAACCTGATATCATATATTAAGAAAAGATACCAATGCTGAAATTTGTGTATTTTTGTATTTATGTATTTTGTATTATGCATTTATGTATTTAAAACCAGAAATTTATGTATTGAACCACTGGCTTTAGTCAGGGGACAATCTATTCTAGAGAAATTTGTCAATGCCTGGAGACATTATTGACTACCATAACTTGACACTTTAATCACCTAAAGTCCAGTGACTAGAGCCATGGATGTTGCTAGATATCTTGCTGTACACAGAAAGCTATGTATATCCAAGAATTATCTGGCCCAAAATTCAAAATTACAAAAGTTGAGAAATTTTGAATCAAATTTGTTTCCATAGTAATAATAGCACCAAAAATCACTGAGATAAATTTATCAACATGTTTTAGTCTGTTTTCTGCTACTATAATAGAATACCTGAGACTAGAAAATTTATTAACAAAAATTTGTTTCTCAGTTTTAGAGGCCAGAAGGACCAAGACCAAGTCACTAGCAAGTCTGATGCCTGCTGAGGGCCCAATCCCCACTTACAAGATGGCACCTTGAATGCCTCATCCTCTAAATGAGAGTAAATGTTTCTTTATTTAACAGCAGAGTGGAATGGCAAAAAGAGGTAGAGCAAGGGAGGAATGAATTCATCCTTTTGCAGTGGAATCAAATGGACATATGAAAGTGGGGCCCTCCTGTCCTAAGCAGCTCTTACAGTTTTCACCTTTCAATATTGTTACAGTGGCAGTTAAATTTCAACATGGGTTTTGGAGGTGACAAGCGGCCATATCATAGCAAAATATAAAATACACATGTGTTCATGGAGCTGGGACTGACTCCTTTATTGGTAACTGAGATGTTATCAGATATGGTACACGAGTTTGGTACTTTGGATTCTTCCTTGACTGAAACCAAAGGCGCTTTTGAACCAGAACACTGTAATAATGTAAAGGTGTTGAGACAGCATTTAAAATATGGTAATTTAAAACTCTGAGGAAACCAAATATTTGTGCTCTATATCATGATCTTTAAATACGAGTATGTTTGTAAGAATTTGATTTCACTAGGGTGCTTTAGGGGGCTGAAATCTTACTAGAAAGTATCAGGAAATTGATAGCAGTTAAGTGACACTACGTAGAAAGTGCGATCCTTGACCAAGTTGGAAATAGGTTCTTGCAACGTCTGAACACAGCTCAGCTGCCATTTTAAGCGCATTCTTTGATGATGTACCTGGTGTGGTGCCCTACTTAATCTATGTTTGCTGGGGAAAATGCTGTGACTGGTCATTTCTGCTGCTTCTATCTTTAGAGAAACAGTAACTCATTAATCCCAGACCAAGTACTGTACATATAAGAACAAAGCCCATATATGGAAAAAGCTTGTGGAGATTTTTGAAGATTGCTCTAAATTCCTACGGACTGAATGAGTACTGATTTTTATGCTGTGGATAATAATAATGGTGTGAGTGGAGACGTGAAATCCATGTGAATTGCACAGAGCTTATGAATGTTAATGAAGAAAGAGAAGATGTACTGTTATTTTTTCCCCTCCTGGGCTGAAAATGTACAGCCTCTGCGAAATTATTTCTTATTTCTGAGCTAAAGTGATAACTTGCTATTTAATAATACATTTTCATTCACAGAGAGCTTAACTTCTTTAGTCACCTTGATAAATTACTGTTTACCTTCTCTAGATATAAAGCGGAAACAGTATTGTGCCTTTCTCCGGATAACTCCAGGGTGAAAAGTACTACATAAATGCATAGTATTTATCATGAGCCTGGGCCTTATAGCTTACTTGGTGATTTCACTGGGGCTTAGCTAATGGCTTTTCCATCCTTACTTAGTAACCAGGAGAAGTGTAGTGAATCCTAGAGGACCACCCAAACTGGAATAAGCTAAAAAGTTCCAACCACAGTGGTAAATGCACTGGCTGTACTAGAATCCTTCTGAGGGCCCTGTGGCTTATGGTGATTAATCACCTTTCACTCCTAAGCCTTTACATTTAGCATCAAGTGTTTTAAATACTCCCTTTCTGCAGTGATTTCCAAAGCCCCTTGCAGTTCTAAAATTCTGTGATTCTCTATAAGTAACTTGTTTCCCTTTTTTGCAGTGCACTTTTTTTCCTCCTAGTAAATATTGCCAGATGAATCATTTCCTGAGAAATCATCAGCATCATAATAGAAATCTCCATGATGTCACAAATTCAGGCACAAGAACTTCAGGATAGAAGCCACTGGATCAGAGTAAACAAAGAAAGAGGAATGTGTGGAAGGCATTAAAGTACAATAGCTTTGAATGTTCAAAGAGAGGTGTAATGCATGTGTCATGTCTTTTAAAAATTTCTCTAACACAAGAGTAATTTTTGAAAAGACATGTTTAAAAAATCCATCATAATGGAATCTGGGAATATTAAGAAATATAGTTTCTAATTAAAATATATGTTAATGTAGGGCAATTTTGGTGGTCTAGAAACTTTTGACTCTGCTGAGCTTTTGCTTTTCTATATTCCATACTATATGTGTTCTTCAGTCAGAACAGAAAGACATTTTCAGGATTCTTTAAATAAAAATTTATGAAACTTATCATCACCACAAATGATTTTCTTTCGGCACTTAGTTTTAGAAAAAGAAAGACTTGGGGTATTGTGCACGATCCTAAATAATTAATCTGGCTTTCCTTAAAACCATGTTATTCTCATTAGTAAAAATCAGAAGAAAACAAGGACAAGACACAAAAAGGAAAGTAAGAAAAAATGAAGTGGAAAAGACAGCAGCAGCCACTGAAAAATATTCGTGGACTCCGGAGAAATGTGCAGGGCTCTGCTTTTAATAGTCAACATCTGTCTTTAAAAACATATCAATCACATGATCACTAACAGCTGTTGCATTAGACTTTTAATCAGCCGTGATTTTCAAAAGGGAGAAAGAATGTCGTTGGATCAGTTAATGGAAAGTTATTGCTTAGAATGCACCAGCTTCATACTAGCAACCAATTCAAAATTTAAAGAGACAAAACTTTACCAAGCACTGAGTAAACACTTTTCATGTGTAAAGTGCTGTGCTCTGAAAGCATAAATGGTCCCACATGTTGGGAAGCCTGAAGAAAACAATGCAGGTTGTGACATGTATTCAAACCGATACATTTAATGTGATATGAAGCATATTAAAAATATTTTTAAAGCCTCTATACTCATGGAAAACAGGAAAACAGGTTTCATATAATTTAATCATAGTAAGTACTGATCGGAATAGATCCTCCAAGCTTTGAAAGCCTGGTTCTTCTCGAGTACATGTAACTCCTACGGATGATATTTGAAATTAATAATTCATATGGGAACAAGAACAACAGGGATTGTGGCAAGTTTACATATATCAGGGAAGAGGCTAGTCCTGGTTTGAATTAACTTTAAGCTTTCTTTGTGAAAACATGTCAGGTCTGTGCCATTTACCTTTTCCTGCTGAAATGTAATGGCAATGTGCAAAAGATTCTCGCATCAGAGTAGGGCATGTTGTTCCAAAATAAGAAAAATTTATATTTACTTCCAGCACAGGATATTTCTTAGCTCATCTACCATTTGCTGATAGATCTCATCGCAGAGGAATCATCAGTGTTCAACAGTATTGAAAGAGAATAAAATTTACAAGAGACCATCTCGGACAAATCAGCTCCAGTTGTTACACCCCAGAAGAGGTAAAGGAGAAATGTTTCCTCCAGTGCAATATTCATTGAGGCTGTGACAGTGGTAACATTTTAAGTGTGATGGCTAAAATCAGTTGCAGTTGAATCCTTTTAAAGATGTGGATTTCCAGTCCTAAAAGAGTTTCCCTTAAAGGAACAAAACAACTAACTTAACTTTTCATGTATTCATTATTGATTATAAATAAAAACCATACTATTATAGGCATGGATATTACAGAGCAGTTACTTTATTATAATAGAAAATTACTTCTCATAATAATTCTAAATTATATTGTATGAGACTTTTCAGCATAATCATGCTTGTTAACCATCATATACTGCTCTAGAGTACCACAAAAATTTATTGAAGACATATGTGCCCCCATTCTGTATTCAAATGTTCTACATTCAAAATGGTGATATGCCAAAGTATACAAAAGCATGGCTTTTGTTTTCCTGGTTTTCAGGCATAGAACAAACTTAGAAAAGTTGCAACTGGGATGATCATGGAAATTAAGAGGGGAAACTATACTTTTGCATCCCTTAGTAATGAGACTACGTTCTGAGGAATCTGTCATGAGGCAGTTTCTTCACTGTGTGAACATACTAGCGTGTATTTACACAAACATAGTGGCAAAGGTCAGTCACTTGCCATGGTCTCTTGCTGCAACCAAGAGATGCACTGGATGTGAAAATGTGACGCTGCTCCAGCAGAACACAGCAGCACACTGTTTTGCAGGAAACTTTTGTGTTTTATGTAAGTAGGAGTGCCTGCTAAAGTAATAATAAAGGGTGTAGTAGAGTAAATAAATAAATTGAGTAGTGTTTTTATTACCAAGCATTGTGTACTATATGTAATGATGTGCTACCGCTTGATATGACCAACACTAATACATTTGTTTACCCCAGCAGCACCACAAACACACCTGAAGTGCAACTCGTGATGACATCACAACTGCTATGATGCAACTAATGGTAGGAATTTGGCAGCTCCCTTCTCATATTTTAAGACCACTGTCAGATAGGGGCTGGGGATTTAGCTCAGCGGCAAAGCGCCTGCCTGGCAAGC
>NW_004955406.1:35122520-35154396 GCF_000276665.1 Chinchilla lanigera | reverse complement strand
TGCCACTGAGCTGTATCCCCAGCTGCTGATATCTTTCAAATGAGGACGCTGACACCCAGAGAATAAATTAGTGGTTGAATATCTCAAAGGGAGGACAGTGACATGAAAAGTTGTCCTTTTTCATATTTTTGTTGTATTTTGATTCTCCCATAAGTGCTTAAAGTTTCTCTTTCATCTCATTCTTCTCTTTTATTTTTATCACATACCTGTTACTTAAAATGGTGGATGATTTGAGAGGTGATCGAAGATTGGCAGGGCTGCAAAAGATTTTTAGCTGAAGACTTAAATGCCAATCAGTCCTACTCAGAGGAAAGGGGGTTGATATTTCCAGTGTTGATCTCATTTGAAATATGAAATCCTTGATGCAGGGCTTGGGATATAGCTCAGTGGCACTGCACCTGTCTGGCAAGTGCAAGGTTTTGAGTTTGATTCCCAGTACAAAAAAAAAAGAAAGATATCCTTGATCCACTGAGCATTATGGTTTTCTCTTCAGAATACCTTCAGCTCAGTGGCAGACAAGGGAACTAAGGAACTTAAAATATTCTATGATATGAAAAGCATTTTCTTCACTTAATTTTCATCTAGAGATTTACCCACTTTCATAATTGCTGTTTTCCCTAGTATTGTCCTGCTAAACTCATACACTCTCAGCAGAAATAAGGGGACTTTAAGAAACTTGGAAAGTTTTCCAGAACAGGTAGGAAAACAACTTAGCTGAAGAGGAAAATGGGCAGAAAGAAATGCAGGCAAGACTTGGAAAACATGTTTGAAAGGTTTTCTCAATAGCTTTTCCCAGTAAGCTATATGTCCAAAGTAGTTCATGGCATTTATATTTGAATAGTCACAATTTCAGCTCTTTACCACATATGGAACCATAATATTACACATTTCAAATATCTGTCATTAAATATGAGAGAGAGAAACTGCCTAAAACATTATAAGGATTTAATAGCATCCCCAGTGACTTTTTAAAGAAATTATTAACTCTCTGGAAAGCACCAGATGAAACCCACAGAAGAGGGAGCTATGGTAGACTAGAGGGTGGCCCCTCCTCTCTCTCCAGAGACAGACCAGCCCCTGACTATGGGCTGCCGGTTGCTATGGTTATCTCAGGGGGCTGCTTAGCAGGGAGGAACTGTGAGAGCTGTTGCAAAGTGAAGGGGCCCTTAACCCCCAGTCAACTTTTGTGAAAATGGTTCTCTTTGTGGTGAACTCGAGACTTTACACCACTACTTGCATGTTGCCAGTGTATATCATGAGGTCAATGAAGTTTCTGAAGCCTGTAGGAACCAGCCCAGTATTTGCCTTCAGTCCATTACCCAGGCAACCATAGGGAAGCTGCAGCCACTGGGAGGGGTTGGGACAGCCTACTGACCTTTTGTCTGGAACATGCTTCCCTCTTTCTGAGAAAATTCTAGCCATACTCCAATTGTTGCTTCTTTCCTGAAGTTAGTCCTACTTCCTCCCCTCTGCAGTCTCAAAAGAATCATTTCCATTCTATGTTCCTGTTGAGCTTTACAAACTTGCAAAGAGAAAGGAGCTACATTAAGCTTCAGTGGAAGAATTGGTTGCTTAATAGAGTGCAAATTTAGTTTCCCCACATCTTTGTCTCTCAAACTGAGGTGGGCATCAGCTTTTCCTGAAAAAGCCAAGACATGACAATATCCATTTCAACGAACACTTATGCTATATCTGAAGGAGGAAATGGTCTAAAATAGAGAGACAGAGACACACAAAGAGAAAGACAAGGCGAGTGTCAATAATTAACCAGTGGCACGTCTTAAAAGAATGTACTAGAAGAAAGCAACTAAATTATATACAAAGAATTAAAACTAATTTAAGTGAACACTGTAAATGTCAAAATCAACAATTTTCTTGGGAATAACTATCATGGAATTGGCATTACAATCTAGGTTAATGCCAGTCCAGAGAATGCTGAGGTCTTGTATGTGAGAGAGAAAAATATTTTGATTAGATCAGGAAAGGAACCCTATCGTTAGCCCAGAGAGTGAGTTTTTGGTTTGTTTTAATTGTGTGCTACCATTTTCTTTCTTTAAAATTGTCTCATAGGAAAATGACAATAATAGCCAACATTTATTGAGGGTTTATGATGTGCCTGTCATTGTCCTAATGGTTTTGCATAGGTTAATTCTCACATTAAAAAGCATAGTATTTGTACCACTGAAATTTTTCACATGAGGACACTATAACCTATCGAGGTTAAATTAGTCACTGAATTCCACAAGGTGAGGCCAGTGACCGAAAGTGGGATTTTTGGATCCGGAGTTAGCACCCTTCCCTCATTTACGCACTCACTGGTGGGTGGGGACTTCATATGAATGTCCGTAATCCTACTTACCATCACCCTCTGTGTCCTGGGTGGAGAATAAGCCAGGAACAAGGGCAACAGAATTACTAATGGGGAGGGTCCTCCAAAGGACATAAATGAACAGGAGCAAGACAATAATTAGTTGAAAAGAGACAAGAGAATCTTCTAAGCCAAGAAAACAGGGTTGGTTGAGCAGGAGCATGAATCAGTGTCTTCCCTCCAGGCAGTGGTTTCTCTTCACCTGCTTTAGACACCAAGATTCCACTCAGCAGATGGTCTTCCCCTGTGCTGTTTCTCTTCTTGTTTCAGGAGCTAGTTCCTTTTCATCATGTAGAGTGCTGTTTAATTATGTCTGCAGCAAAGCTTTCTTTATTAGTTGGACTAAACTCTAGATCTAGTTCTCATAGCCACTTTTTGTAAGTATCAGTTTTATAGTTTGTGATTATTGACTATTTTTTCTCTCACCTATGATAGATTGTCTTTTGAATGGGGATTCTTTTTTGATTTACTGTTTTACTTGCCAAGATTTACAACAGTAGGAACTCGGTAAATGCTAGTTGGCTGAATGATTGACTGACTGAATAAATACACAATTTCTCTAGTAGCAGGTTTTCTATCACTGAAGGTATTTGGAGACTAAAAAAGCACTGTTGGGAATACTACACAGACTTGAACTCAATGGGCTATCAGTTTATTTATTCAGTGCATGAATACTGAGTGTCTGATTTGGGCTGGGGCCAAGGAGACCCATCTAAGACCCATCTGAGAATACTAAAACTTTCCTCTAGTAGACATACTTTTCTTCACCCCTGAAGTCTGCACACTTTTCCTTCTGCCAAGACCAGTCCTTCATTCCACTTACCTGACTAATTCCTAAACAGTATCCTACTACCAGGTAAAATGAATTTCATGTAAATGAAATTTCATCTAAATGAAATATCATGACTCCCCCCCAAATCTGTGTTGGAGATATAGTTGACTATATACCACTCATCCTGGTAGGAGTCATGCAGATTATAGGAGGGGTGAGACTAGAAGCAGCAGCGTCTACTATTCCTCTCAAATCCCTTTGTCTCCACTTACTTGTGATAGATTTTTATTATAACAGAGAGCCACCTGGTTAAAGACTACATGTTCCTGCCCTCCTGCAGCAAGGTGTTGCCATATGGCTACATTTTAATCAAAGGGATGAATCTAGACACACATCTGATCCTTATAAGTCATTTTTCCTGTAAACCATAATGTCTAAACTCCCTGTTCCCTTCTGCCTTTACAAAAACTATAATACTCTAAAAGTTGAAACAAATTATACGCATGAAAATAAACATTTTCCTATACTATTATTTTAATATAATTCAGGGATCTTTTTATAGAAGCATAGTTATACCTTGACTAGTACCACAAAAATTACATTTATCTGGTTTGCTTATTTATCCCAAACTTGTTGCCTTGGCTCTGGTGTATAATATGCACTTAAAACTATTTAAGGATTATTTCCTTAATAGTTCCCTGCATTGATGGACACATAACTTAAGTAAATATATATATATCATTTTCCCTTGAGAAAAGTCGGGTGGTTTCCTGAGAGTTGAAGGGAAAGCTGACTTCCAGACAGCGAAGTCAGGGGAGGATCAGAAACCAGCAAGTTGTAGAAGTACTGCTGTTTGGTGGTTCTCTTCATTTTTATAAACTCACAGTAGAGTAAACTCAGTTTGAGACTTTTAAAGATTTTTCTTCTATAGATAATTTGTGTTTTCTTTATTTGATGTTCTTGGCTTGATTCAGGTGTCCCATGTTTATCCCCCTGACTTGGCAGCATTATCTTCCTTAAACCTTAACTCAGGGCTAGAACTGGGTGTTATTGTTGGCCACCAAAACAAGCGATTTTTCCTTTATCCAGTGTCCTTCCCATTTTCATCTAGACACAGCATTCACAATGGAGTAATGCTCAGTCGTAAATAAGGGTAAATTAGAGTCATTTGTAAGAAAATGGATGCACCTTGATATCATAAGGCTAAGCAAAATAAATCAGACACAGAAGTTAAATATTGCATAGTATTCTTATATGAGAAACCCAAAGTATGAATAATCTACAGAGCAAAATAAAAGACTATAGGAAACAGGGATATAGGTTTTAGAAGACATCTGGCATATGAGCATGCAAAGAGATGGATGGGAGGAGATAGATGAGGAAGAATAAAGGATCAAGATGTGATATATATCTGCACCAATTCCTCATGAAGAAGTATCATCACATATTGTAAATACACGCAAGTAACCATGAAAGAAAAAACACATAGTTCTTTTTAAATTGTCCTCTATCACTTCCTTCTGAGCCCAAGATTATTTTTAAATGCATGCGTTTTTTCCCAAAATCTAGTTAATGGTAGTAGGCAGATTGTCTAGGCAAACTTTCTCATCAGGTAGCTTTTATCTTCTAAAATATCCATTCCTGTCACTTGTTTTTCCTCATACACTATCCTTAGTTGGGTTATCCCCTCCAATGATGGTCTGCACTACTCTACGAAATCATTTAATTCATGAATCTCTCTACTCACTACTCACCTCACAAAATGCTGAGAAAAAATTCTTCAGATCTAGGATTACTGCAATGGAATGAGTACTGAAACAAAAATACACATGAGTTATTGTAGATACCAAAATGTAAGCAATCCTTGCTCAGTATATTATAAACACTGTGTGTATATACAAAATATATGTGTATATATAAAACCAATGACGACAAAAATGCATAGGTAAAATTGAAAGAATAACTCCATGAACAGTCAATACCCCACATCAGTTTAAGAATTACCATTTTAAAATCACAATTGATGCCCCTACATGATTTCATCAGTGGCATTCTCCTCTTCCTTTTCTATATGTTGGCATGTTCTGAAGGCCGTGTCATTATTTTATTTGCTTTTATTTATAGGATATAGAAGTATGTACATGCAAGCATATGGATATGTGTAATTGGCTGTCTCCATCCTCAGGTTCTGCTGCTATAGATTCTACCATTTGCACCAGTGAAACATAACTGAATAAAAATTACATGTGAACTGAACATGCACTGAGTATTTTTGTCGTATTCCTTAAACAACACAATACAAAATATTTGCATGCCATTTGCATTGTATTGTATTAAGTACTATAAGTAATCTAGAAATGGAAGATGTACTTACATTATGAGCAACTACTACATTATTTATGTAAATAGCTTGACAATCTGCAGATTCTGAAATGCATAGTGTGCTAGTCAGCTTTCTGTAACTGTGACACAATATTTGAGAAAATCAACTTAAAAGTAGGAAGAATTTATTTTGGCTCATGGTTTCAGAGATTTCAGTCCATGGTGACTTGCTCCACTTGCTCAGAGCCTATAGTGGCTCAGTACATTATGGCAGGGGGCAAGCATGGTGAAAGAAAGCTGCTGACCTCATGATATCCAGGAAGCAAATACAGACCAAGGGTCTGGAGTGCCAAATACCTAACATCCTTCTGCTAGCCTCCACCTCTTAAAGATTCCACCACCTCTCAGAAGTGCTATGGATTGACATAAAGCATATGGTCCTTTGGTGAACATTTCAGATCCAAACCATAATCATAGCATTGGTGAGGCAGGCAGAAGTCATTCTCCTTCAGCTACCAAAGGACATCTCTATATAGTCCATAAATTGCATTTTCTTTACTTTTGTCTATTGTTTACTTTTATAAAAGTGAACTTGTTCTATAAGCATACTTCCACAATTGCTCTCTTACTTAAGTTTTTCATACCTGTAGCTATCATTCATTCATTTGTATAATTTCATAATGTCATGTCATTTCATTCTTTGTATAATTAGGTAATATTTTGAGGAGGGATTGAGTACTGTGAACTGAATTCAGGACCTTGCGCTTGCCAGGCAGGTGCTTGTACCACTGAGCTATATCCCCAGCTCATGCTTTTCAAGTATACACAAAATCAGTATGCTACAAAGCATTTATCTTTAAATTTACATATTTAAAACTGAATGTTTGCCAAAGTGGTTGTAGCAAAATGCAGTAGTTTTCCTTTTCCCTTACTAGCATTTTGATCATACCCTTATTTTTTGTTTTTCTTATTAATAGTAAGGCTAAATATCTTGTTGCATCTATAATGGCCATTTATTTCTCTGCTTACTATTGGGTAAATCCTACTCAACTCTTTTACTTTTTTTCATTTTTAAATTTTTCACAGGACATATAAATATACATGCATAGATTTGGATATTTAGTCTATGTTAGGTATATGTTACCAGTGTAATTTCCAGTTTGTGGCTTTTAATGTTCTCTTAACATAATATCTTTCAGTAACAGAAGTTCTTTCTTTCAAAATATTGAAATGTGCATTTTGTCCTTTATAAATTATACTACTAATATCTTCTAAATAAATTTCTTCATCTTAAAAGAAGAAAGTTGTTCTTCTATTGGTTTATCTACAAGTTAAAATCCCCAACTTGTAATATTAATGTTTCTGTAAGATATGAGTGAGGGGTGCAATTTAATTCTTTTTTTCTCAAGGTTAATCAGTAGCTTTCCCCTCTGATTTGAATCATTGGATCTATCTTGAGCTTACATCTTCACAGGTCTGCTCTACTGGCCTGTTCTTGGATTATTATCAGATTGTATCAAATTGAGTAGTTTTAAAATATTTGCTTACATCAGATAATACAAAATTTTTGTCTGGATCTTTCTGCCAATCATAACCTCCTCCATTACTATTGTCTCCTTTTTCTCTCTTTCTCACCAACTATTCTTCTCTGATCTGTCTCTTTGATCTTCCCTTTGCCTTATTCTTTACTTTTCTTTTTTTTCTTCCTACATTTCTTACTCCTCCTCCTCTTCCTCTTCTTCTTCTTTCTTTCTTTCTTTCTTTCTTTCTTTCTTTCTTTCTTTCTTTCTTTCTTTTTTTCTTTCTTTCTTTCTTTCTTCTTCTTCTTCTTCTTCTTCTTCTTCTTCTTCTTCTTCTTCTTCTTCTTCTTCTTCTTCTTCTTCTTCTTCTTCTTCTTCTTCTTCTCTCTTCTTTATTTCCACCATCTTATTCTATGTCTTTATTATTGGAATGTGTAAGAACTGTTGGACTCTAAAATAAATTGTAGGTGAGTAAGGGAGACAAAAATGTGAGCTTTTTCTTGGGGGAAAAAATTATTTCCAAGAGGAACTGAATCAAAAGGGAGAAGAACTGTAACCCAGAAATGATTCTCGGATCAAATACTATTTGAATGAGGATTTAAAAGGGCAGCTAAGTTTTAGAGTACCCAATATTAGGTTCAAGCTCTTCTAACTATGGCGAACATATTGAAATGCACTCTAATTAGCTGCTAATTAGCAGGCACTAAGAAGACCTAAGCAGCTAGTATACAAGGTACACAAGGTAAGGAGCCTCAAGTTCATAACACCACGTGACTAGTGATCTTCCCTTGTGAGCATTGGGGAGCCACAGAAAGTATGTTAGAGGAAAGATATTTAATGGCAATGTGTTACATAAACCAAAGATGAGAACAACTGAAGTCCAGCAGACCATGAAATGGTATTGATGCATTCTGGATCAAAGGTAGTAAATGTTGACACTGGGCCCTTGGCAGCAGGAGTTGAAATAATGAACACCTTCCAGAGCCTTTATAAGAGTAGAATCAAGCAGTCTCAAGGGGATAAAATCAAAGATGACACTGAAGCCTTGAGTTTGAAATACTGAGAAATTGAAAATTCTATTACCAGGACTAAGTGAAAATACTCAATAGTGAACTGGAAATTAAGTGCAGTCCTTTAGAGGAGCTGCTGATGCCATGCATCTTGGGGGGGGGCTGAAGGATATAGGTAGTAACTGCAGTTATGAATATCATAGAGGGAACACAGAAGACAGTATACTAAAAGAAATATGTTTAAGGCACAAGAAATAGAAAAGAACAGGGAAGGAGACAGGGGGCAATATAAAGTAGAAGCACTGAAAAATAACCAGAGGACTGCTGCTGTCTCTAGCCCTGAGCTAGTGTCAGACTGGTGTGTGGAAATCTGTATTTACAGTGCCATATGCTGCAGAGGTCAAGCAACATGAGGGCAAAAGAGAATCGCTAAGGTTGGCAGTTCAGAAGTTATCATGGAAAGAACAGATCACAGGAGGGTTTTGGGATATGCTTTTGATTTCAAAGCTTTGATAACCAAGCAAGGAATGAGGAAATAGAAAGAGCTGATTTACACTAAAATTTTGAGATGTTGGAGTTCATTAGGAGGGATTCCTGAATGAATCAGTGGCTAAGGGGAATGAGTTTAAGTTTGCATAGAAGAAGGGGAAAGTTATGTTCATAGTTCAGCTAAATCAAGAGAAGAAATGAATTTGAAGAAGTAAAAGCTGACAAAGTTATGGAGTAGATCTGTGCCTGCAGAAGCAGGAACACTAGAGAGAGGCCAAGTGTAGCAAAAAGAGGGACAAGAAATTCTTCACACTCTGAGCAAGAAGGAGGGCAGAAGAAATTATGATGCAGTGGGATCCTGAGTTAGGAAAAGGCCTGCTAAGAAAGCATGGGGAATCTTCTCTTGGGGAAGCAGAAGGAAGAGTCATATGCTTATAGTGACAAGAGGCAGAGTGGTCTCAAGGCTGAAAATCACACAAGATGGCAAATAAACAGCTCTGCAAACTGTGATCAAGATTTAATCACCCATCTGTGACAGAGTCCACTGGGACACATCTATTTGACTTTATTATTATTGCTGCTGTTGTTGTTGTGACTTTGCTTAATTTCAGATTGACTTTGCTAATATTAGCAAAGAAGAGTTGATGGAATGATTTTCATTTTCTGCTTTACTACTTAAAAATACGTCAATAGGCAAAAATAGAAATCAAAGCCATCATTTTACACACACACACACACACACACACATATATATATATATTTGAAATTACAGAGTACAAGTTCAAAAAACAAGTTTTCCCTTACCTCTAGAGGCAGACTGAAATCTTGAGGGCTATAAAAAAGGTTTTACATGGGAAGCTGGATTTTTAGGCTAATGAATGCAAGTCTATTTTTTATCCTTTTCGGGTGTTTATATAAAATCGAGGAGCATTTTAGGCCAATTAGTGGCTTGCAAACCCTATACTTTTTCCAGCAAGGGCTAAGCTTGATGAACTTGAGAAGTCAGCACAGCAAAGCGTTGGCAGTGGATCATGCGGTTGGCTTGATTCAAGGCAACAAAGCTTTCGCATAAATTAGTTTTTATTTGTTAAAAGAAAAACAAATTCTGTTTGTTTTTGTAATACAGTTTGTTGGTTCTTTTAATTTGGGGGAAAATTTGGGGAATTCCAGTGTTCAGAGAAGTAAAAAGCAGAGTCCAGCGTGAGCCAGGCCCCAGCTCACAGGCCCTGTATAAACAGCCACACGCGTCTTCTTCAATCCCCCTCGGTCTGAGACAGCGGGGCGGGCCTGTTATGCCTGGACCTCAGCTGAACCGAGAGTGCCAGCCACTGATGATCTACAGCAGATTATTCAGACCACCGAGGAGAGCCTGTGACTCCCCCCTCAGCACACACCTTTCGTCCTGACTTTCACGTAGTGGCTTGGGAAAGCAAGCATTATGGAACGCTACCACTTCCTTGGGATTTAGAGATCCTCTCATCCTTTCCACTAGTTCTGCCTGTAAGAAAATGAAGACTGGACAGAGCATTTGGCTCGGTCCAAGCAGATTAGTTCAATGCCTGACAAACTGAAGCTTCAAGTGAAAAATACTTTGATATAAATTCATAATCCACACCCTCCTGTATATAGACCTACTAAGAAGGAGAGGGCTTGTCATTTTACCCTCATTCTAGAATAGATAACATGTGAATATCAAGTGACATAGAACAGCTAATGGTAAATTATTCTAAATTCATAGTTCCTGTGATCATTTTGTACTCTGCTCAGAAGCACAATTCCAGACCTCAGGTGCAATTGCCAGCTGACATCATGCCTGGTAATACTGGGGAAACTTGACATGATGGTTGCTACACATTGGCTGTTTGCATGAGTTGGTAAAATACCCGTATCTGTGGTGCAAGAGTTTCTCCAGAGATATGCAACTAGTGTTTGGAACTCATTCTAAGAGTTCATGTATCATTCTCACATTTTAACGCACTTGCCATTTGTGACAATATTATGAAGATCTTTGTCAAAAACTGCTGCTTGTCCCAAGTTTCTCCTTTCTTCTTCTATAGTAATAGAATCCCTGGTTTTCATATGGACATCAAGTAAAGGCTACATGTTCCAGTCTTTTTGCAGCTAGATGTGACCATACGGCTAGTTTGTTGTCAATGGGAAGAGAGTGGAGTTAATGGGATATAGGTAGAATCTATGTGTGTGATTTCTATATATTTCCACCAAAAGGAGACAGCATTTCTTCTTCCCTTCCCTGTCTCACTACTGAAATTGTACTGGGCTTGAGAAGTCTTGTTTTAGTGGATTTAGTTACATCAATGAATAAGAAATATAAAAATGTTGCTGATCATTATGATAAATCTAAGTGGCTGTATAACCTTGGGAGCATTATTTAATGATCCTAAGATTCTTTTCTCAATTAGAATTTGGGATACTAAGGGTTGCCGTGAAGAATGTACTAAATTTTAAAGGATATGTACATAAAATGCTAATCACAGTGTTATCCTTATTAATAGCAAACCGGGTCTGTTTTTATGAACTGTAGAACATCAAAGACTAGTGAGTAGAGGCAGAGATACTACTGAGGGGGTGGTGGGGATCAGAAAGCTCTGCTCCTCCGTGAGGCCACTGTGGGGGATTCCTTGGTGAACAAGACAGAGCTTTGTGGTTAGCACTGGAACACGTTGTCCTTAGTTAACAGTAACAGGAAGAGTGACTCAATATCCTGCCTCGAAAGATGGAGAAGCTGAGTCTGGCTGGGAACTTCCTCTCTTGAGTGAATATAGGTCTGGGAACCGGACAAGCAGCACTGAGCCTTACAGTGACAAACAGAGACCAACGGGCCCATCTCCTGAGGGCTGGGTGGGAAAAGAGGCAAAGAGAATGAAATGGTTCTGACCATGCGGATTTTTATTAGTCTGGTGGTTTGAGCTAAATTTAACAGCCAGTGGACGTAAACTTGAACCTCATATTTACTACTTAGCAATTGTGACTGGTACCAAGCCTTACATTTTTAATGTGAGGATAGTGGCTACCTTGTGAGGACTGTTAATAACAGCTGTCATCTCCTGAGTTCTTACTATGGGTCCATCCCTTTTGTGAACATGTTGTACATTATCTCCGGTAATCTTCACAACAACGCTGAGAGGTAAGAACTTTTCCTGCTTTCTGGGTTAAAATGAAGCTAAGCACAGCAAAGGGAACTTACCCCAAATCATGTGATGTTGATAGAAAAGGCTGAAGCTTTAAACCCTACACAGTTTACTTAGCCCTGCCTTCTGCCCAGCACCCGATGTTTTCAGCACATTGAAAGCTGCAGCCTTGTGCAGATGAGTAGCCGTAGGCCATCAGCTCCCAGAGGTCCTGCCTGTCCCCTGAGGACACGGCCTCATCTTTTATAGAGAGGATGTTTTTGTTGCTGGGTGTTTTTTAAACACAGCAGCCACCAGCCTCCTCTGTTGCACTGCTCCACCCCACCCGCTTCCACAGACCAAGCACCTGGAGCGCTGCCCTGTCACGTGATCAATGGCTCATTTCTGTTTGTGAAGTTTCTCAGCCAAGAGGAAAACCATTAGGTGTCAAATTGCAAGTAGAAAGCATCCAAGAAGCTGCCTACTCCAGCACCGGTTCCTGCCAAAGGACCTTAAATAAACTCTGTTGGAGGGAAGATGTCTGAAGTTATTCTGCATGCAGTATACTTAGTTTATTAGATTAATACGTAAAACTTGATTTCATCTAATTAATCAGTTTCAGGTCTAAAATCCAACCAAATAACAGATCTTTTCCATGCTATTGATTCCCTTCATAGGCTTTTTACAGTAAAAAGCTAGTCAAAATATGACTTCAGATAAAATAAAAATTCATGTAAAGAGTTGAGTAACCATTTTTACATATATCTTTAGCTAAAGGTGAAAAGTCATGGGAGTTCTCTATGAATCTATGAATGGCTGTATATTGCAGCAAGGTGCACAGAAAAAGAGATGTACACACGCAGAGGAAAAAGTTAATACATGGTAAAAACCATAATTAAACATTGAAAATGTTTTCCCTTCATTTTTACAAACCTCTATCATTTCAATACAGCTCTTTCAGTGGAAACTGCCCAGTTGTTCCCCTTTAAAAAATAAAACCAATAAGACAGAGTCACCCTATGTGCCATAGGAATTAATGAATTTTGTGCCACCTGACTGATTTTCCCATTCCACGGTTCATAATGTAAATGACTCCCTAAACAACAAGACCTGCAGGCAGAACACCTCTGCCCTCCAGATTTCCCCATGAGAGAAAGAGGGTGAGCAGCACAGACAAGTCCACATTCTTAGCACTTCAGATGGGAGAGTGGTGGCCAGGAAGTACAAGAGAACAGGAACTAATGTTTTACTTTTATGCAAAATAGACTTCCCCACACAAAATGGAGAGGGGAGGGGCTTCTCTGTATTCACTGTCTATACTCCAATGCCCTGGGAATAACTTTTGGAGCAACATGATTGGAATTCAAAGGAGAGGCTGAGTGGAGGAAACAGAAAATAGTAAGAGATCGCAAAAGAAGCTGGGGGAGAGGCAGGCACACAGATAAGTCAAAAGAGGCAACTCGAGGAGACAGGCAACGCTTATTTTGAGACCAAGGATCAGCACAAAAGAATGGAATGTCAGGAACTATGACAGTTAAACTAGATTGTCACTTTCATTGGCTTCAGAGCTGCAAGGGGATTAGCAAAGCGCACTTCTGGTTGTGTCTGGGGGTTATGAAGAGGCAACTTTGTGACCATTTCCTTCCCTTGCTTCTTCTGCTTTGGTAGTTTGCCTGCTGTGTTTCCCAGCCTCCATGATCTGAGCAACTTTTCTTCACCATACCCTTCCACCATGATGCTACTGCCTTGGATTGAATTGACCATGGATTTAACCTGCTGAAATCATAATCGAAATTATGCTTCTCCACTTTTAAATTGTGAATGCTGTGTATTGTGTTCCAGTGAGAGGAGCACTTTCCAATACAAAAATCCAAACATTAAGATGTCTTTGCATATAGTCATGAGTAAAACGGGGAGAATTAGCTTAGCAAATAGACCAGTGAAGCATCAAGACAGATGTAAAACCATAAATTAAGGAGCAGAGAAGTTACAAACACAGAAATAGTGAAAGGTCCAAAATACATGCTGTGAAATCAATTTAAAATGCGAGTCACCAACAGTGCATCAAAGAAATCTGAAAGCACTTACAATTGATAAGAAAAAAAAATTCCTTCTCCTGGGAAAACATCAGTTTCAGACAGAAAAAGTACAGTGGTTTCTCAGGTTATGTGTTTAATTTGCTTTACAACTTTGGGGAAGATACTTGCGTTCCTGTAATGTGGGGAAGATGGCTGTGGTCCTGTTTTTCACCTCATATAGTTTACAAGCAGAAGCAAAATTTTGCTGAACACTTTTGTTTGTGAGCTCAATTGTTTGTAAACTGAAGCATTCAGGAACCAAAGCAATACTGTATTTGTATAAAAATTGAGATCATTCTTTACCTCGGGGCTGGAGATTTAGCTCAGCGGCAAAAGCGCCTGCCTGGCAAGCGCAAGGTCGTGAGTTCGGTTCCCGGTACCGGAGAAAAACCAAAAATAATAATAATAATAATAATAATAATAATAATAATAATAATAAAAAAAAAATTCTTTACCTCTTGGCATGAAGCTGTGGAAAAAAGGAATACTAGTGAAAGAAGAGAAACAGAAGGGGAAGAGGAGAGAAGGGGAAGGGGAGGAGGGAGCGAGAGGAAGGGCGAGTAGGGAGGATAAAAAAGACCTTGGAGAAGACTACTTCCCTCTCTGAGTGACAAGCTCCTTCCCTTACAATCTGAAGGTACTTTGGAAAGTCCTCAGCCCACAGCGGAGAAGAGCTACAGATTATATAAAACAGACCCTGCGTCAGTGAGATCTGGAAATCAGAGGCTCAGATATGCAGTCATGAGTCTGAAATCAACATAGTTTAAGGACAAAGAGATCGATCTTGCTAAGATACTCTGTGGACCACAAATACCTGACCAAAGTGACAACCGACCACGTGACTAAGGAGCCACCTTTTCTCATAAGGTAGTACATCCCAAATTTGTTCAGCTAAGGAGCATGGAGGACAGGACAGTTAAAAGGCCCTCCGGAGCAGAGGGAAAGCTGGAGAACACATAGCTCATGCATGAAGCTTTTCATCACCGCAACTGACCAGCCTCACTGTTCCCCTGTTTCACTGTGCTGTCAGGACTACGGGAATCAAGGTAAAACTCGACAAATGTGCCCGGCTCACCTGGGCAGGAAGCTTTGTCTTAAGTGATAACTTCAGATCTCCTGAGATAATTGCCACTAGAAACAGGGAACAGCACAGCTGAGAAGTGGACATAAGCAAATGTCAAAGTTAACTAGAAAGGCCAGGGGACCATTGTATAGCGAAACTAAACCCAGCAGAGATTTGAGTGATAGTTCAAGTACAAAGTATAGAGTAGCAAAAGAGATCATTGTTTCCCTGAGTGGAAAAGGAGAAGCTCTTTTCTTCCTACAAATGCAAAGAAACAGAGGCAGATCCTGAAGTGTCAGCCAGCAGACCCATAGCAGCAGGTTCATAGCATGGATGAACGCAGTAGTCTTGTAAAATGCAGATGGCAAATCTTTGGGCCGCTGGAGTGTTTTAGCAGGACACGCCATGTTTTCAAGATCACTGAATCTGAGTACTTGTCAGTAGAGTGTGCTTTTTCTTTCTTTTGTCAAATTCCACTACTTAATATTTTATCAACTTTTCTCGTTCACTTTTGTTACTTTTCTAACAATTTGCAAACTTCAACTCTTGTGTGGTCTGGGAAGACCCTGAAACCAGAATTTCTGGAGCCATCTTCTCTCATGATAATGGGTCCAGCAGAAATAAAGCAGGGGCCAGAGGAAAACAATGCACAAAAAACAAGACCACCGTAAAGTGAAGACAGATATATCTACTGAGGGAATAGTGTCATTAGAACTGTCACAAAAGTTTCAAATTCGTTACAATTATAAGCATGCATATATCTCTATATACATATTTTTCCAAACCTGTTTCTTAAATTATCTTTATTAAATATGTATCTAACTTACCATTATACTTTAGTTCTCTCCAGTTGATTTTTGTATTTTAAAAGATATCCAAAGAGCATATTAAAGTGCCTAACATTGCATAAACTCAGTGTATCATCTAATATATAATTATTTTGGCAGAGAAGACTCTTCATGAAGTCTTTCAAGTAGCTGGAAATAAATTATACACTTGCCCCACATCTGATATATTCCTAGATGTGTTAGATATATAAGGCTTTTGTAAGTTCAGGTTTGGGGCAAAGAAAACTCTGACCCAATCTGGATCTCTGCCCCTCTCTTTCTCCTTCCCTCCCTCTTGTTTAGTGTTATGCCAGGGATATATATGGCTGTAAAGATGAGGTATGAAAATCTTAGCACTCTGAGGTAGGCTAAGGTAGGAGGATGGCATTTCCCAGCCCAGTATGGCAATTATCGACTTAAACCCCCGTCTGCCTCAAATTTAAAAACAATTTGAAATGGGGTTGTGGGTATGGCTCAGGCTCTGGTTTCAGTCTCCAGTATACAGAAAAAGTGTAAGAGATCTACACGCACCTCTCGATCTAAGCGATACTTGATTCCCAGAGGTGTCATTGCATTGTCAGAGCAGTAAGATGGGAGTGAATTTCTGTAAAGAGTAAGTGGAAATACCAGGATGGTCCACTTTGGGGAAGATTGTACAGTATATGGTATAGGAAAAGAATTATTTTCCACAGAAAAAATGAGATTCATATCTCTTTGCGGCACCATTCTTAAGCATCAGTAGTTTCAGTGGTGTAAAATAACAACATGCACATGAAAACCCATAGTGAAGGCAAAGATGATTTATACTATACACTGGCATAACAGTGCACCAATATATCACCCATAAATTGTGGCATTTGGAAACCTCCCACCACCGATGTACAAAACCATTGCAAAGGTTATAGCACAACCTGGTGGTCATCCTATATTCTACAATAAGGTTATAAAAACTGTTCAAACACATAAACATAACTCAGTAAAACAAAATTAACCCTGAGAAAAAAACAAATTGTTCCCTGAAAATTTTCTATTGTGTGACACTTAATTAAAAAAGGAGTGTAAATCAGATTAAAACTTTTAAATTTGTTTTTATTCATTCATTTAGAAAGAAAATGTATATATTTCAGTTGAAAAAGTGATCTGATCTAATGATCTAATTTTCATAGTTTTTTTCCTGTATTCAGAATTATTTCCATAGAATTGTATTTAGCAATTACTTAGCACATTAATGTTTGGTCTTAACCTGAGAAAGAAAGATTGGAGTTGAGAAATAAATAAAATATAATTTATTTATATAAAGAGAAATTCCTAGAAATCAAAATTTAAAAACTGAGTAAGTTATAATATTTTGTTTCATTAATAAAACATTTTCCTTTTAAACTCATAAAAAACACAAAGTAATTATGGTTTACTTGTCTGATACCTCATGGTACGGTACAAATCTCAAGGAATTTTTATTGCATATGAAGTTCATAACATTTTAAAAAGTTGTCCATTTCTCATAAAGCAAGGGTTGGAATTGCCAACTAGTTATCATATTTCAGATATATATTATATTTGAGATAGGAATCAAGCTGCCAAGTTAGGGAAGATTTACTTTTAAGGGTGCATTAAAGGATTTATTACTTCTGGCAGTTTACATTATAAATTATTGGGATCAGAAGGCTTTTGAATCTTCTATTAAGATTTCTCTCTGTAGTCTTTGAAGAAAATTATCAAGTGAGTATGTGAACAAAATCTAGAGTTTCTACATTACATTCATTATGGGGCCTTAGCAATAGCATAAGTAATATTTACATTTTTTCAAAGATGTTATCTTAAAGAGTGTAATGCCAGTTTTATATCTAAATTAATGAATCATTCCTGCTTTTAGATTTGGCAATTCTAATTTAGATATGTATCATTAAGACAAATATCAGGTTGAAATATGATTATTTTACTAAAATTAGATAGACTGTCTACTTTACTGTCTGTAATAGGCTGGCCTAACTTAAAGTAACTTTTCACAATGCAAACCAATAGTTTTCTCTTTTAACTATACACAGACTTTCTCTTGGTAAAATTCTCTTATCTAGATCTGACAATTCAATTTTCGTAGTTTTTTCCCCCTGTATTCAGAGTTCTTTGCATGTGCAAAAATGAGCTATATAATATTTATAGATTAATTTATTAAAAATATAGCTTCTTCTCATTTTTAACATTTACCAATGTTTTAAATGACCATTCTGCAACAAGACCCATTTACTGCATCCCTATGCAATTCATTTAGCATTATATGTTTTGTTCTGTGCTGCTAATATCTGCTTAGTTAGTTAACGTAGAATTGCTCAATGGGCATCCAAACGGAAGACAGTAACATATTTGTTTTTGCACTTGTCTGACAGATAAAAAAGTCCAATGGAGACTTTTGAAGCATCATATTTTTATGAACTTTTTAAAAAAGAAATCCTCTTTTCCTCTCTTAATGCTTAGGTAGAATGAGTCAGGTAGAGCACAAAATTACTCTGAAATAAGGTAAGAAAACCAGACAGGGAGGACTTAGAGCCATGTGCTTGCTTTTAGGACAAAACTCTTCCACAGAGAAGCCGAAGAACACTAGGACGAAGTCTGTTTATCTCCATTTATTCTCTGCTTTTAATTAACCACTGCGCTCCCCTCCTTTATACCTTCCTTTCATATAGCAGGAAGGTCTCTATTCTCTGTGCCAGGAGCAGTTATGGGAAGCTATGATGGGGTTTGTGGCCAGCTGTAGTGTCCTATGAACTTTCATCTTTCCACTTCAAGCACCTGCAATAAATTGTTCCCCAAGCCTATAAGGTGCCACGTACTTGAAGTGCAAGGGACGTACTTCCTGAGGCATGCCATTAAGGTAAACCAAGAAGAAGAAAAGGCACAGGGGTTAAAATATTCAAAGAAGGAAATGTTGGCGATGAAGAGAAGTAGAAGAGAAATAAAACAATGAATTCTAGTGGTGGAGGAGACCTGGGTAGGGTCATATTTGTTCTACAGCACAGAACCTCAGTGTAGATGATTTGGTTGAGAATATATGGAAATGAAGTTGAGAACTGTCCATGATAGATGTTTTCATTACAGTGGATAGAGTAATTTAAAAAGTTGCAGGAGTTGAAAATGCATGTGTGGGGGCAAGGGTTGCAGGAAATGTCTCTGCTTCTTCCTTTAAGCTTTTCTGTGAATGTTTCTTGTCTTTTTTATTTTTTTTACTTGTTTTTTTTTTTTTTGAGACAGGGTGTTTTGCTATGTAATTCAGACTGGCCCTGAGCTTACTTTGTATCCCCAACCTGGTCTGGAACTCACAAAGATCCTTCTGCCTCAGCCTCCCAAGTGCTGGGATTACAGGAGACTTTGCTGTGAATTTAAAACTGTTCAATGAATTTAAAAAATCTTAAGAAGTTATGCTCATGACTAACATTAAAGTGACTTATTCCTATAATAAGTATTTCAAACATGTTTATTGACCATTTCAATATTTTTACTACTATCAAACACAGCTCCCAATTTTGCAAAGTTCTGTTTCTGGAAAAAGTACAATGGAATATGATGTATGTTGTGGTAGCATTATCATCAGTGTTCCACAAAAACAAGATAAAAGAGCAATTAATTCTGATTTGGGTGGTAAAAAGTATATTTATAAAATTAATGATATGTGGTGTGTGTTGTAAGGGTAATAAATGCTGATCAATCAGTGAAAAGGTCTCAACTTTGGATTAAAGTCTGGTGTTGGACAAAAGAAACAGAGATAAAAATAGACATAATTCCTTGAACAGGGAAAATCATAGTGTCAAAGAGATATCTTCATTATGAAAGATATCATAGGAGGTGATTAAAAATGTAGATCCTGAGAATGAGTAAGTACATGGATAAGAATTTGTATAAATAAAATATATATTCTGCTTATGAAATAATATTTTAGACAGAA
The DNA here is from genome assembly GCF_000276665.1 of Chinchilla lanigera. Lineage (NCBI taxonomy): Eukaryota > Metazoa > Chordata > Mammalia > Rodentia > Chinchillidae > Chinchilla > Chinchilla lanigera. Next base: position 35,134,882 of record NW_004955406.1, on the reverse strand, counting down.
AAAGTCAAGGTAAGGTAGAAAGAAAGTTGAAGGTGCTTGAGGAGAACAACAAAAAGACAACACAGTTAAAAAGTACTGCAGTAAAAATAAGAAAATTAGGGAATTTAGCCATTCAATACAAAAAGAAAGCTCATTCTGTCTGTCCTGCTTTCCCACAAACACAAAGGTAAATGAAATGGGAAACAAGTGGGGAAGAGGAGAAAAAAGGGAGGAAATAATCAACGAAATGATTCAGGAAACTAGCATTCATTTGCATACCGGATGAACTTGTCTGGTAGCTGAAAGAGAAAATATTAAAAAACTCTTGTATCCCATGGTACCTTACTCTGACATTTTCATAATACTGATGACCAAGAATAGATAGTAAAAGATCTCATGAGTATAAAAAAGTCAGAAAGCAAGAATCAAGGACCAAGGTGGGTCAGACTGTCCCTGAGATAGGAGAGGAAAGCGAGTGTGGTAAAGATAGAATATATTTGTAGGCAGACAAGAGGAAATTCAGGTGAATGGCTTCCCCACTTTTGACCTTCCTCCACTTCTGTTTCTCCTCCTCCTCTTTCTCATCCTACTCATTTTACTTCTCCTGGAAAGACGTCTTATATGTAAATATCCACAGAATTTTATTAAATAAGGAATACACTACAAAATATGTCATCATGCAATGTTAAAAAAAATCAATATCTTTCTTCAGCGTTGTATAAATGCAGAGTTGATTTTATTTCGGATTTCAGATGTTCTCTGAATGACTGTAAGGCATTGAATTAAATCACACCAAGAATAATTTGTAAAGAAAAAATTAGCCAGCTTCAGTAATTTGACTAAATTGTCATTGATTTGACTGATTCTGACCTTTTTTCATCCTACATTTAAATTTCAAACAAATAGTTTGCTACCACTTGAAAGAACAAATAGAGTTTATTTCTCACTGACTATTTTTAAAGAGAAATTTGACTTCCATGATTCAATGCTACTTTAAACAAAGAGACACCTGCCAAACCATATTTTATGTACAAAAATAACTTGTTTCATTTAAAAGTCACTTTATACAATTAAAACTAACTATGATTCTAGATCAAGAACATTAGATTATCCCAAAAGAAATCCACAGAAGTACTCATACATCTAACACTTCAAAGTAAGAATTACTGCATTTATGTCACTGATAAGTACATTCTCATATAAATCACATGACTCTAGCTATTGGATGAAATTTTCTTCTTCTGTGTTGAGGAACTATAATTCTTACAGTGTACCTGTATTCCTTCAAAAAGGGTAAAGAGTTATCATTTAGGATTACCAGATGCTTCAAGATAATATGAGGATCAAAGGCAAGATTCAACATCTAAATGGGGTATGGTGGTGCACACCTATAATCTGAGCACTTGGGAAGCTGAGGCAGGAGGATTTCTAGGAGTTCAAGGCCAGCCTGGGCTATACAGTGAGTTCAAGGCCAGCCTGAGCTACATAATGAGACCCTGTCTCAAAAAAAAAAAAAAAAAAAAAAAAAAAAGATTCAGTATCTAGAACAAAGATACAACAGATTATTCAAGAGTTGGTAACATAATCAGAATGCAAACAGGTAACAAATGAATCATGTGGTGTTAAAAATATATGATTTAAAAGATAATGTCAAAAAATCATTATTACCTTAAATAACTAACTACTCTTTGCTTTTGCTTTTGTCTACAAAGATCTCTCTTAAAATATGAGAAAGACTAGATTAAGTTAACTCAGACTAACTCAAAGGAGATACATCTTAGTTGATCTTGAAGAAGTGTAGGATTTTTGTTTGTTTTCTGTTTTTTTTATTGGTTTGTTTAGTTTGCTCTACTGAGAATTGAACCTAGGACCTTCACACTGAGCAACACCCCCTGCCTTCTTTTGGGTGGGGGATGGGGGTCTGGATAAATCACTAAATTCCCTGGGCTGGTTTCAGACTTGCAGTTTTCCTGCCTGAGCTTCTCAGAGTGCCAGGATTACAGGCACATACCACCGTAACCAACTTAGCTATCTTTTAATTACATGACAAAATTAGCTATCTTTGTCCAGTTTAGCTATCTTTTAATCTATTGTGACAAAAATATTTAAACTTTTAGTGTTCAATCTTCTCAGTATTCTTTTTTCCCATCCCTGTCTTTATGTTGTACAATTAAAATTGCTAATTAAATATAAGTATGAAAATGCCTTTATCAAAGGACTTGCTATATAGCAATTTCTTATACACACAACAATCCTTTCCGCAACCTTCTTTTATAACACATAGCAAATCTTTGCAATGTACATAACTAATGAAGAACATTAGAGTCTGAACTATTGAAACATCTCGTTATCAGTTACCTACTGAAGTTAGTAGAGGCAGCGACCTGAGTACAATGCGATAGGAAAGCCCTGTACCGAGCCTGTGCTAAGTAACGGGGGACAAGCTCTTGGAAAGAGCAAAATCTGTTCCACCTGTCATCCCACGTGCTCCCGGTAGCCAATTTCTCTTCCCAGTGCCACATCTCCTTCTGAGAGTGTGCATGAAAAGCACTTCACTTCCCATAAATTTAAAAGTGTAAAGCAATATTTTTATTCTTTGATAGGATAGCAGGCTCTTTGGATCTGATTTGTCTCCTATACATGAGAGATATCATGTTTTACTTTTCTGGAAAATTACAAGTTGGTTAGAAATTGCACCTTTATTGTTGTAAAAGAGTACATGTAAATGAAAAAACACTGTTTTTTCTTGAGGGAAACGCATGCGATCTTTTGCACTGAAAGTCCATTTCCTCATACTCCTCCCTGCTAAGTTCGGGAGAGGTGGGTCAGAAAGACTCCCTGTGCCAGTCCAGACGGAGTGATAAGTCACCCTCTTCATAAATGTGGTTTTCATTTTATGGTGTCCTGTTGTGTTAAATACTGACTGATGGGTCTTTTGACAAACGCACCAACATGTCATCCAAATAGTAAGAATTTGTTCTCATTTCCAAATCATGCGACAATGGGACAATGACACTGTGATTTATTATAATGCCTCATTTCTTGGCACTCACTTTAGCAATAAGGTGATCTCTGTTTATATGTATTGTGAGAACAACCCCTTTCTGTAGATGTTGAAGCGTGTGTTTATTTTTGTATAATAACTTCAATGTTGTAAGGGGATTTAGCAAAGCTTGCTGTACTACACAGTATTTTGAGATCATATATTACATATAGTTTTTGTTTTGTTTCAGTCATGAAATAGAAAAGACAAAATAAAATAAAATGTTACAAAGCACATAAATAATTTGATACTCAAAAAAAAAAAAGGAACAAATAGTTATCATATCAGCTCTGGATGCTGAAGAGCTGATTCAAAGCTGGGCTCTTTCACTATGTGTGTATTGCACCATACCAGGTATGGAGTTTGTCTATGCTTCAGCCCTTCATCTGTAAGGTGAACAGAATGAGCACATGGGTGGCATAGAATGCGTTTTGCTAAACAAATTCAGGTAAAACAATTAATGACTTTCTGGCATGTATTATGCCTTAATAAATGTTAGTTATAATAATTTATTAATTTATAATGCTAATACAGCAAACAAGTCTTGGTTAGGTCCATGATTTTTTTCACAGGTTTTATTTGCACAGTAATCTAAATAGTTTTAGCACAGATATTACTGTAGGGAAAAAAGAAAAACTCCTGAGTGTTTAAACTATTAGTTGGGGGCTGGGGATTTAGCTCAGCGGCAAAGCGCCTGACTGGCAAGTGCAAGGTCATGAGTTCGGTTCCCGGTACCGGAGAAAAACCAAAAAAAAAATAATAATAATAAACTATTAGTCATTAAAACAATGAATAGTTTTTCTTCTGAGGCAGTGAGGGTCTTAAAAGCATGTTTTGCTAAAAAACAATGACTACTCATATAGACCTACAGGTGCCCAGTAGGTAACTAAAAATAGAGCAAAACTTGGCCTTCATTTATGTATTAAAATTGTGGGTCAAATTCTTACTGTTCATGTAAGGAATGTCTGCTAAAAGTTGTCAAAACAATGTTGATTAGCCCTGAATTTAAAAAAATCTTATCTCATTCACCTTCAAGACTGAGAACAGTAAGAGAAGAGACTCACAAGGGCATTCAGCCATCAGCGACTACCCAAAAATGGCCACTAACCCCCTAACCCTATCATCACTTTGGATTCCAGCAGAGCCTCCACAAATCAGACACTGCCTCAAGCAAAGAAATAGTCTCATAGAGACTGAAAGTTCCCCTGCAAGCAATAAGGACTTCTAGAGCCATCTTGCAAACCACAACTGACATACGGCAAACCACAATCTAGCAAATACTAGCAAACCCACTGAACTTGGCCTTGTTCTTTTGTTAAATGGTCAGATTGATCCTTTTCATCAGAGCTGTATTCTCTTTAGCTCCTCAAGCTATTTAGTCCCTTCCCCATTTTCTCTCACTTTCTAACTCTGCCTAATAAATCTGCCTAGATTTCATTCTGACACATCCCAAAATATTTCTCTGTGATGAGAATCCACAAAACTTCCAAGGGTAAGTTCAGGTTCCTATCTTCTTACTGGGCAGTTCTCATCAGTCCCAGTCCAGTGACAATTTTACTCAATTATTTTTACCTCTGGAAAATCTTCTTAGCAGGGAGAATTATATTTTCATATGACGAGCAAGTAAGTTTTAACTGAGGTTAAGCATCAAAGCTAATGCCACAAATGTAAAATAGGCATGGTAGACATTTCAAGATTATAGCAGTAAGAGTTTGTATATACATGGATATATGCATGTATTATGTATACATGCATGTGCAGAAGTAATTACATATATAATGCCCAATTAACTTGAATTTCATATATACAGGTATAATCTTTTATAGTATAGGTATGTCTCAAATATTGAAATAGTTTCTTGTTTTTGTTCATTTTATATTTAAGTTTAACTGGGTGACAACCAACTTCCACGCTGTCATGAAGAAAGTAAATATGTAAAGAAGTATGTGTTTTAAGGTATCTTAGTCAAAACAAGAATTCATTTTCTATAAATGATTAGAAGCTTTTAATTATCTTACAACTATTAATCAAAATTTAGCAAACACTTTTGATCCAGAAAAGAATAAAATATAAAGGGAAATGTAGGGATTTGCAAATGAATGAATACCAAAAAATAAAAATCCAAGTACTTTTACTTTAAAACAGGGAATAAAGAGCCCAAATTTGAATTATGTCTTAGATAATTCCAGGTGTAAAACCTGTGCATGAGAATAAAAGCACTACCTTTCCCACCAGTTTTAACAGATCTTCATTTCCTTTGAAGTCATCTATGTAAAAGTCTTCATATCAAGAACATTTTGTAATTATTCAGGGGCAATTACCTCTCATGTATTTAAACCTGACAGGGCATTATCAGAAAGTTTTGTAATAAATCTACAATGTAAAATAAAATGAAAAACAGTATTAGTTGTAAAAAAAATTATAGTTAATGTTTCAAAGAGAAAAAAGGAAAACTGGAAATTTCACTGAACAAGTGTTACAATTCTGAACAACCTTTGCACTGTTAAAATTATCATTGCAAAGACGGTGTATTCAGCGAATGCCTTCACACAATTTATCATTTCATGGAAGTATAAAATGTGTATCTCTTTTCTGCAAATATTTCTTTGTTATTTATGCACAAAATTATTGGCTTGAGAGCTGAATTTTAAAATAAACAAATGTATCGTTTATTCCCAAGGAATCTGAGACAAAGAATAAAGGTAAATAAACTTTAAAACAAGTACAGTCTCTTAGAGCCCTGTAAACAGACAATGGAATTTAGATCTTGTTAAATAGACTAAGCTTTTTCAAAGTTGGAACATTTTGATTAACGTTTTTGTCTAGGCCCTGGCATTAATAATGGAAGTAGTAAATATAGGAAAGAAATATTTTGTGACAAATGCTTTGTGACAAATTTCCTATGAAAGTAACCCGTAGCTAAAGACATGAGTCTGTAATTCACATATTATTTTCTTTTTTAGTATAAAATTATAGTTGTATAGTTCCACATACTAGTGCAATAAATTTCACCTCCTGTTGATACACGTACTTAGAATAATGGGCTGCTAAAGCGCTGCTTTATTTGCTCTGTGCTACATTTTCCTATTTGCAAAAGGAAAAGTATGTTTCCAAGTTGCTTTTTAAACTAACAGAAATTATCATGGCTCTACTTTCTAAGAATTTATCTTATATATTTGAAAGGATGGTCTTAAGTGGAAAATACACTAAACATCCATTGTCTCCTTTTGGAGGACAATATTTGCAATTGAAACCTCTGAAGAAAAAAAATTTACTTATATATTACTTAAATTTAGGTTTTGCTGTTTGTATTTTGAAGCAGCTCTCAGATAAAAATACCTATCACATCCCATCACGTGGATCTAGTGGGCATTAGAATCATAATCTTTAAGTAAATTATCTTTTAAATGCACTGGTCAAGATTCCTTAGCAGAAACCAGATGCCAAAATTTTGAGTGATGTGGTGTGATTTTAAAAAGAGGCAAACTTCGTTTCTTTCTGAAGTCCAAAATTAAATCTCCACTCCTCTGTCTTTTTCTAATAAGAAGTGGTCACCAACCTTAATAAAAACTGGAAATTATTGTTTCATTGTAAATTTCACTTCTTTTCATCTGTTTAACAGGGACCAGGAGCAACACAACATTATAAAGATTAATTACTATTTTTTTTTCAATTTTCTTTTTTCTTTTTATTCTATGTTAGCATCTCTGTGTGATACATAATGCGTACACTCCTTCTGAGGAACTGGTACATGCACACAGCACATCTTCATTCCTTCCTCACCTCCTTCCTTCCCCCAGCTCTGGATGGCCTTCCTTTTGTACATACTTGCAGTACATACTGTTAATTTTATGTGATACAATAATAGAATAATTAAACATGGGAGTACAAGGTAAGTATCAGTTATCAGTTGTACAGACAGCAACTGATGCTGTTCAGATAAGACATTTAAAGTCAATCAGATGTGGAAAACCAAACCAATCTCCAGGTAGTATGTGACCAAAGTGACAGGCTGATGTAAAATTTACCTTTTAAAAAGAATAGCTTTTGTTACATCTTTGAAACTGCAAGTATTCTTGAATTTTTTCTAGAACCTATACAATTATTAGACTCTGAGTCCTTTTAGAAAAAATTAAGACACGTAAGAATATTCTAAAATATTATTGATTGTATTGTAACAGGTGCATGTATATATCCTATAGGAACATGTAATAGACTATATTATAAATAGGAAAGATAACAATTAAATCTTATTATGGCTATCAATACAAGTTCCTGATGTAAAAGTAGCCTAAGTATTTGAAAAACTCAAAATAAATACACTTCAGTGAATATCAAAAATAGACTTTAATAATGGGAAATAAGCACATACAAGAAGGTATTTCACATATCACTGTCTAAACTCCACTTATAGCTTCATTAAGTTCCTCATGTAAATATCTGGCAAAAACACAGCTGCACGCTCTTATTTTTTAAAAACATTAACTCATTTTTATTGAGTATAATTGATAAAATCATATATATTTAAGGTGTACAACATCATGTTTTAAGACACATATACAATGTGAAATGATTACTACATTCAAGCAAATTAACATATTCATCACCTTACACACTTCTAGCAATTCCTAACTTGTTCCACTAGCAAAAATTTAAAAAAGACTATTAAAAAAGAAAAAATATATTCATGTTGTCACTACCAGAGACAGATTAAAACAATTATGTGAACACCATTCTAGACAATTTGTTGACATCTCTATACATCAATACACTCTTTAAAACAAAATTTGGCAATGCCATATGTTCTGTTTTGTATAAGATTTCCAAATGTTAATTTACTTGATTTTTTTGTAGTAACTACACACACACACACACACCTACTACATTTATATATTACCTCTAAAAGTAAAACAGTAACTGATGTCTATGTGTAGGACTCAGAGGACATCTCGAGGTCAGCCTCCAAATAAGCATTTTATTCTGATGTCACTACTACAGATTTGAAATATTAAGAGACAGAACTTTCCATTAAAGTTAACAGTACAATATAAAATGTGGGCTTTTTTTCAGAAAGAGAAAAAGGCAAAGTTTCTCAAAGCATTTAGGTTCATTTGAAAGCACACTCCCTGTCCCTTACCAAGGGCACCCCACACACAAACACACACATGCGAAGACTACGAGGTTGGTTTTGTTGAATGAAAGAGATTTTAAGATAAGCGTAAGACTATACAGAACATTTTACCAAAACTACCTTAAATATTTTTCCACAGTAGTCAGAGAGGCACTTCCCCCAAATGTTCAATCCGAGCACTTCGTTATCCCAAGTCAACTATTCCCCCTTCTAGAAAATAGAAATCACTACTACTATTTGAGTCACTGCTTTTGTGTCTTTTCCTATGAACTCTCAGTTGAAACTGGACTTGCAGGGCCATTGGGAGAATGTTCTGGCCTCTCTGAACTGATTGTGGATTTAGAACCTTCTGCTTCTTTGCTTCCATCTTGGGTCTGATCTGGGGCACCGGTTGAACTGACACAATTAGCATCCTGCTTTGCTTGGTCCACTTCATTATCAAATTCAATTTTATCTTCTTGCTTGCTGCTTTTCTTTACTTGTCCATTCTGAGCAGGATAGGTGCTGGCAATGATGTCATAGAGGAATTCATATTGCTCCTGGAAAAGGAAAGCAGCCAGGAGTTACATAAAGACAGTTGATGTAGTCATTTTTATGTCAGAAGAAAATAAGCAAGAATTAATCATTTACTTGTGGAAGTCTAGAAACAAAAATATTCTCTGATACGGTCTCATGAAGGATTGTCTTTTCAGATCTAGGGACCAAACCCAGGGCCATAAGCATGCTAGGCAAGAGCTCTACCATGAACTCTATCCCCAGTTCTTCTGAAGAACATTCTAAATGATGCAGATCTTTCAAGCTGTAAGGGTGCTTTATAGGATTGACCTTAGATAAGTCAGGCATGGTGGTGAGTGCCTGTAATCTCAGCACTCTGGACACTGAAGCAGGAGGATTGCTATGAGTTTGAGGCCAACCTGGGCTACATAGTGAGTTCAAGGCCTGGTTGAAGTACATAACTAAACCCTGTCTCAAAAAAAAAATTGACCTCAGCAACACCAAACAGATGTTCCCATCCCACCGAATACACACTACATAATCACTCAGCTGTGGGCTTTTTCCCATGACACCAATTCTATGCTTATCTTCTTGGCTGATACCCACATATCACTGAAACATGAGAGCAGAAGCCATCTGCTTTCATCCCCTCGGTTAAATGAAATGCCCTTGCTCGTGTTCCTCACAGTAAACGCCGACTGTCTTAGTGGCAAGAGCACCGAGAAGATGCTTGACACAACTTTTAAATCAATATAGGTGAATTCAATATCCTACATGCTTCAAGGCATTTTAATTTTAGTGAGCGGTTAAGTTTCTATCATGAATATTTGCTAGTTTCTAAATGAGCACCTACAGTTATTGCCAGGAAGAGAGGATATATGGTTGATACAGAAATGCAATTGATTATTCTCCTCATGTGCACAGGTTTCCACAATGTGCCTGATGCCCTTCTCAACAGAGAGGAGTCAGGGCTGGGGATTTAGCTCAGCAGCACAGTGCCTGCCTGGCAAGTGCAAGGTCATGAGTTCGATTCCTGATACCAGAAAAAAAAAAAAATCAACAGAAAGGAGTTTATTTCTCCACCACTTGGAGAGGAGCTAGCCTCTTGACTTGCTTGGTAAAATCGAAGGGAAGATGTTTTAGTTTTGAGCCTGGGGCTCAAAAGCTCACCCACATGCCTGTTTACCCACATGGCACTCTGCCACCTTATATGAAGAAGTCTAGCATAGCCTTCTAGAGGAGGAGAGATGTGTTCCATTAATCCTTATTGCTGCTAGGCATGGTGGCACACCCCTGTAATCTCAGCACTAGAGAGGCTGAGGCATGAGGATCTCTGCAAGTTCAAAAGCAGCCTGGGCTACAAAGTGAGGTTTTTTGTTTTTTGTTTTTTGTTTTTTTTTTTGGTACTGGGAATCAAACTCAGGACCCTGTGCCTTCCAGGCAGGCGCTTGTATAAAGTGAGATCAAGGCCAGCCTGAACAGCATAGCGAGAACCTCTCTCTCAAAAAAAAAAAAAAATCCTTATTGCTATACTAAATGACAGTCAACTCCAGCCTACTAGCAGTGGAGGTCATGTTGAGCTAGCCAAACCCCTTGTGGATTCATCAGGTGATAGTAGACATTTGCGTTAAGGTGATCTTGACTGGCTGAGTCTGAGATGATCAATAGAAGAGAAAGAATAGCAGCAAAAGGAAGGGAAAGGGAATAGAAATAAAGAGAGAGAAAACTAGCAAATCAAAATGAGAAGCACTTAAAAAGTAAGGATGTGGAATACTTACATATGTGGAAACCATTCCTGGCCTAGCTTTGCGTAAAGACTTTACTACTTGAAAAACATCTACTACTTCTTCTGTTTCCGCACTTTCCATGAGATTTAGCAAAGCACAGAATACTCCTGTTTGTTCAGATCCATCTCTACAAAAGAAAAAATGATGAAAGAAGAAATATTTCCACAGTTTCATAACGCTATAGCATTAAAACTGAAAAATAAAATTTTTTCATGTTACTGCAATTATCTAATTTCTTTTTAAAATTTCTTTTTTGTTAATATATATTTGTAGTATGTAGTGATCACGTTCATCGTGGGGATTTGCACATATGCATAACACATCTTCATTCTTTTGCTTTGCTCCCCTTTCCTCCCCTCAGTCCAACTCTTCTTTTATGCATTTGCAAATGCTCTATTTCCATTTATTTCCCTTCAATTCTATTTTTTCTTTAAATCTTCCTTCCCTCCCCCATTTGTTACTCTCCTTCCCATTTGAAAAATTCTTCTTACTTGCTAATGTCTGTTCTCCATGTTAATCTTTATTTTCTGCTAAATCTAGTTTTGGCAACATGAACTTTTTCAATTTAGGATTATAACAATCCTATAATTAAAAAGCATATTTTTATTGGAGCATAAAAATGACAAGATATGCCATATATATATATATAACCAAAACAACTATAATTATTATGTATCAAAAACATATACCAATATGATTTATCAAACTATGAAAGGTATAAAACAGATTCAAGTTAAACATATGCTATCGTAAGACAGCATATTATATGCAACTAAAGAACATATAGTAGATATTTAGCTGTATCCTAAGAAACACAAAAAACCCTAAAATTCCCCTCACCATTCTTCCCACATAAATTCCACTTTAGTCAATTCAAATAAATATTGGAAAGAAGTATTTCTGTAAGGACTTTTTTCTGGTATATGTAATTGCAATAATACTGAAGCTTTATGAAAAATTCTAAAACAATTTCACTAGATTTACATTTCTCACTTTGTTTTTTTACTTGTCATTTAATATTCTTTTTCATGTAAAATTTTAATATTATTTCTTTTTTGTTCAATATTTCTGACTTAGGTAGATATGTAGGTATGCAGTACAGGTAAAATTTAAAAATCTGTGCAAGAGAAACTAATACAAATGAAATATTTGTGACACTAAAATCTTTGCTTTTGAGGTTTAGAAAATCGATTGATGGGCTTAGAAATCAAAGTTGGTAAGCATTAAGATTCCCATTAACATTGAATTTAAGGTCTGTTTATTGAAGGCAGAGCATGCAGTTTTGTAGATTCTGTAACGCCAAGTAGAATGGACCAATGTGGAGAAGCACAGATTTGGTATTCAACTTGGCTGAATAAAGAGGAGTCACATTAGAGCTACTGAGAGAAAATCAGCTAAATACGCAAGTAATTGGAAAAAAGGGAGGGATGTACATGCTGATGCCAAAATTAATCTGAAATAAGAGACTTGTAGATCAAACAAAACATAGACATAGGAATTTATAAAATGGCAAAGCAACCCACAGGGCTTCCTGTGGGTCTACCACATGTACATGAAGCAGAAATCACTATTCTGGGAATTTCCCCCAAAAAAACTGATTGACTGTAATCATATGGCAAACTCAAGCCACACATTCTGGCTTCCTCCAGACAGAGGACATTGCAGCCTGGCAGCAAATTTTGCTGGCACACACAAGGATGAGTGACCAGGAAGCTTCTCCTTCCCATGGGCCAGTTTTTCTTGTTTCCCTCCCCAGTTTTTCTTTTCCTTTTTCTTCTTTGTCCTTTTCTTTCTTTCTTTCTTTCTTTCTTTCTTTCTTTCTTTCTTTCTTTCTTTCTTTCTTTCTTTCTTTTTCTTTCTTTCTTTCTTTCTTTCTTTCTTTCTTTCTTTCTTTCTTTCTTTCTTTCTTTCCTTCTTTCTTCCCTTT